>NC_089516.1:131280900-131383052 GCF_036850995.1 Saccopteryx leptura | reverse complement strand
TCTAGATCAATCGTTCCCAAACTCGGTTCCCAAACAAAGCTTGTGTGCCTTTAGTGGTTCATAATTACAGTTACTCATCAGAATTACCCATGATCTTTGAAAATATACTTATGCCCATGCCTCAAACTTAGATATTGAGGTTCAGTAAATGTGAAGCAGAGTCAGTCATCTGGGCCCTTGTATCAATCAAACAAACAAACAAACAAAATTCTACAGATGCTTCCAAAGCATTCCTCAGTAAGGAATCTGTGATGTAACATTAGTAGGTGCACCTCACTCTAGAGCACTGGATGCTTTTAATATTCTAATGTACATCTTGGATCTCTAGTAGCTGTTAACATTGTTCAGCATTCTCAAAGCTGTTAAAACCAACACCTACTAACAGTCCTGACACACCAGTGTTTCCCAGATCACAACTAGGAAAACCCTAGGTTAGGAGTTTTAGTCAGCCCTGGGTAGCTTAAACAACATAACTATATTTCTCACAGTTCTGGAGCCTGGGAAGCCCAAGATCAAGGTGCCAGACAATTCAGTTGCTGGTGAGAGGTCTCTTCCTGGCTTGCAGATGACTAAGTTCCTACTCCATATGTACTCACATGGCTTTTTCTCTATGTGTGCAGATTCGGGCTCCCCTGGCATGACCTCGATTCACCTTGATTATCTCCAAAAAAACGCTGTCTCCAAAGACGATCATGTTGGTGTCAGGACTTCAACATATGAATTGGGAAGGGGGTGGAGACACAAGTTAGTTATGCTATAACACGAGGAGATATCCAAAGCCACTCTGAGTCTACATCTTAAGATTCTTAATAAACCATTCTCTTTATTTGAATCATTACTCATAATATTAATGAATTTCCCATGGGAGGATAGCACAGACAACCTCACAGGGGTGTATTTTCAAAGGGTTTTTAGCGACTACAATGAAAGATATTGCTCAAAGAACAAGAGATTACTGTGATGACCAATCCTTTGGGAGTTTTGTCATTTTTATTAACATTGAAACCAAGACAGGCAACAATATTCTGAGCCTACTCAGAGCACTAGTTCACACCACATTGTCACTTCTAGCCCAGATGGTGTCAAGCCATGCCTGATTTATCATCACAAAGCAGAATCTAATTGATCCCAGAGAGTGGTCTAAAATCTTAAACTTGCCTCTGAACTTTGCACAACATTCAAGTTTGGGGCTACATATTTATTTTCTGTTTCACTCTCCTGAAGGTAGACAGGGGATTCCCTTTATTTTCTATTCCTCCTAAGGCACAAAGTGGAAAAGCTGAGCTTAAATTCCAACCCCTTACAAACCCATATAATTCCTATACATTTAATGTTTGAGTCAATGTTAACACCAGTGGATTAGAAGGGATTCATACATCTTGGGTGGGCTCATATGCCACATTCAGACTTTGTCCATATATAATAGCTTATGTCATGTCCTTTTTTCTTTTACTTTTTAAAAAAATTTTATTAATTTTAATTTACTGTCTACACGGATTCAAGTGTCCCACTAATTATAACACCCTCACCCCACCCCTGTGTCCCTATTTATATCCCCTTTGCCCCCCTCCCCTAAATGCCCCACCCTTTCCTCTGGGATTTGCTGTCCTGTTATCTGTATCTCTGTGTTATGTATAAATAATTTCACTAACCTGTTCACCTTCTCTGATCCCATCCCCTCATCCTCCTTCCCTCTGACAGCTGTCCCTCTGCTCCCTGTGACCCCACCTCTGCCTCTATTCTGTTACTCAGTTCACTTTGTTCATTAGATTCCACCAAAAAGTGAGATCATATGATACTTGTCCTTCTCTGCCTGGCTTATTTCACTTAGCATAATAATCTCCAGGTCCATCCATGGTGTCACAAAAGGTAAGATTTCCTTCTTTTTCATGGCTGCATAGTATTCCATCATGTATATGTACCAATGCTTTTTAATCCACTCGTCCACTGATGGACACTTGGGCTGTTTCCAGATCTTGGTTATTGTAAACAATGCTGCAATAAACATAGGGGTGCATATCTTCTTTTGAATCAGTGATTTGGTATTTTTAGGATATAGTTCTAAAAGTAAGATAGCTGGGTCAAAAGACAGTTCCATTTTTAATTTTTTGAGGAAACTTTATACTGTTCTCCACAGTGGCTGCATAAGTCTGCTTTACCAGCAGTGCTGGAGGGTTCCCTTTTCTCCACATCCTCACCAGCACTTAATATGTCTTGTTTTGTTAATGAGTGTCATTCTGACTGGTGTGAGGATATCTCATTGTGGTTTTCATTTGCATTTCTCTGATGATTAGTGACATTGAACATTTTTTCATATGCCTATTGGCCATCTGTATGTTCTCTTTGGAGAAGCATCTATTCAGTTCTTTTGCCCATTCTTTAATTGGATTATTTACCTTTCTGGTGTTAAGTGTTTGAAGTTCTTTATAAATTTTTGTTATTAATCCCTTATCAGACGTTCCCCCATTGTGTGGGTTGTCTCTTTTTTTGTTAATGGTGCCTTTTGCTGTGCAAAAGCTTTTTAGTTTGATGTAGTCCTGATTGTTTATTTTGTCATTTATTTCACTTGCCCGTGGAGGTAAATTGGCAAAAATATTGCTATGAGAGATATTGGAGAGTTACTGCCTATGTTTTCTTCAAAGATGTTTATGGTTTTATGACTTATATTTAATATTTAAGTCTTTTCTCCACTTTGAGTTTATTTTTGTGAATGGTTCAAGTCGGTGCTCTAGTTTCATTTTTTTTTTTTTTTTTTTTTTTTTTTTTTTTTTTTTTTTTTTGCAGGTAGCTGTCCAATTTTCCCAACACCATTTGTTAAAGAGACTGTCTTTACACCATTGTATGATCTTACTTCTTTTGTCAAATACCAATTGTCCATAAAAGCATGGGTTTATTTTTGGGTTCTCTGTTCTCTTCCACTGATCTGTATGCCTGTTCTTATGCCAGTACCAAGCTGTTTTGATTATACTGGACTTGTAGTATAAATACATATCGGGAAGTGTGAAACTTCCGACTTTAACCTTCATTTGCAAGATTGCTGAGGCTATTCATGTTCTTTTTTGGTTCCATATAAATTTTTGGAATATTTGTTCTGTCTCTTTGAAGTATGCCATTGGTACTTTAATAGGATTTGCATTGAATTTATAAATTGCTTTGGGTAATATAGACATTTTAATGATGCTTATTCTTCCTATCCATGAACACGGTATATGCTTCCACATCTTTGTATCTTCCTTGATTTTTTTTCAATGTCTTATAATTTTCTGAGTACAAGTCTTTTACCTCCTTGGTTAAATTTACTCCCAGGTATTTAAATTTTTTTGTTGCAATAGTGATGAGGAATTTTTTTTAAATTTCTCTTTCAGTCAGTTTATTGTTGGTGTATAAAAATGCCACTGATTTCTGAATAATAATTTATATCCTGCCACCTTGCCGAATTCATTTATCAGGTCTAGTAGTGTTTTGACTGAGACTTTAGGGTTTTCTATGTATAATATCATGTCATCAGCAAATAATGATAGTTTCACTTCTTATTTTCCAATTTGGATGCATTTCATTTCTTCTTCTTGTCTGACTGCTGTGGCTAGCACTTCCAGAACTACGTTGAATAAGAGTGATAAAAGGGGCACCCCTGCCTTGTTCCTGATCTTAAAGGGATTGCTTTTAATTTTTGCCCATTGAGTATGATGTTGGCTGTGGGTTTGTCACAGACGGCCTTTATCATGTTGAGGGATGGCCTTTATCATGTTGAGGTATGTTCCTTGTATTCCCACTTTGCTGAGAGTTTTTATCATAAATGGGTGCTGGATTTTATCAAATGCTTTTTCTGCATCTGTTGATATCATGTGATTTTTACTTTTTATTTTGTTTAGGTGATGAATCACATTGATTGATTTGCAAATATTGTACTAGCCTTGCCTCCCCAGAATAAATCCTACTTGATCATGATGTATGATTATTTTCATTTATTGCTGGATCTGGTCTGCTAATATTTGTTGAAAATTTTAGCATCTAATTTCATCAGGGATATTGGCCTATAGTTTTCTTTCTTTGTAGTGTCTTTACCTGGTTTTGGAATGAGGATAATGCTTACCTCATAAAAGGAGCTTGGAAGTCTTCCCTCCTCTTGAATTTTTTGAAATAGCTTGAGAAGGATAGGTGTTAGTTTTTCTTTGAATATTTGGTAAAATTCACCTGTGAAGCCATCTGCTCCAGGACTTTTGTTTGCTGTAAGTTTTATGACAACTCTTTCAATTTCATTTGTTCTAATTGGTCTGTTTAGAATTTCTGATCCTAAGTTTTGGAAGATTGAGTTTCGGAAGATTGTGTGCTTCCAAACTGAGTTTTGGAAGATTGTGTGCTTCTGTGAATTTATACATTCAGCCTAGGTTGTCCAGTTTTTTGGCATACAGATCTTCATAGTATTTTCTGATAATCCTTTGTATTTTTTCAGTGTCATTTGTTACCTCTCCACTTTCCCTTCTAATTTTATTTATTTGAGTCCTCTCTTTTTCTCTTGATGAGTCTGGTTAAAGGTTCATCAATCTTGTTAATTTTTCAAAGAACAAGCTCTTGGTTTCATTGATCTTTTGTACTGGTTTTCTTGTTTGTTTGTTTGTTTGTTTGTTTGTTTTTGCCACTATGTCATTTATTTCCACTCTGATCTTTATTATTTCCTTCCTCTTACTTCCACTTAGCTTTATTTGTTCATTTTCTAGGTTTTGTAGATGCAGTGTTAAGTTGTTTATTTGAGCTTTTACTTGCTTCTTAAGTTATGCCTGTAATGCTATGAAAATCGCTCTCAGGACTGCTTTTGCTGTGTCCCATAAATTTTGAGTTTCTGTATGTTCATTTTCATTTGTTTCAAGGAAATTTTTTATTTCTCCCTTGATTTTGTTGTTACATCATTTGATATTTAACAACATGCTACTTAGCCTCCAAGTGTTGGAATGATTTTTATTTTTTCTATTGTAGTTGATTTCTAGTTTAATACCATTGTTATCAGAGAAGATTCTTGATATGATTTCAATTTTCTTAAATTTATTGAGACGTTTTTTGTGTCCTAACATGTGGTCTATCCTAGAGAATGTCCCATGAGCACTTGAAAAAATGTATATTCCACTGCTTTGGGGTAAAAGGTTCTGAGGATATCAATTAAATGCACCTGATCTAGTGTGTCACTTAAGGCCACTGGAGGCCTTAATTTTCTGTCTAGAGGATCTATCCATTGATGTTAGTGGGGTATTAAAATATCCTACTATTATAGTATTGCTGTCGCTCTTGCCCTTTATATCCAACTAAATCTACATTATATATTTAGGTGTTCTTGAATTATGGTCATAAATATTTACCATGGATGTATCCTCCTGTTGGATTACTTCCTTTATCATTATGTAGTAGCCTTTTTTATCTTTTACTATAAACTTCATTTTAAAGACTATGTTGTCAGATAAATGTATTGTTACTCGAGCTTTTTTTTCTTTCATTTCTATTTGCATAAAATACTTTTTTCCATCCCTTCACTTTCAGTCTATGTGTATCTTTTTTTCTCAGGTGGGTCTCTTGTAGACAGCATATGTATGGGTCCTGTCTTCTTATCCATGTACCTACCCTATGTCTTTTGATTGGAACATTTAATTCATTTACATTTAGTGTTACTATTGACATGTACTTATTTATTGATACTTTATTCTTTAAATCTACATTCCTCCTTTTCTTGATTTCTTTTTTTTTCCTTTGTTGTTTTTATAGCAGGCCCCTTACCATTTCTTGCTGTAATTTTTTGTTGTAATGAGTTCCTTGAGGGTATTTTCCTTTTTTTTTTTTTTTTTTTTTTGGTCTGGAAATCCTCTTATTTCTTCTTTAATTTTAACCTATAGCCGGCTGGATAAAGCAGTCTTGATTGTAGGTTCTTGTTTTGCATCACTTTGAATACTTCTTGCCAATCCTTTCCAGCCTCAAGTGTTTCTGTTGAGAAGTGAGATGACATCCTTATGGGGGCTCCTCTGTAGGTAATTAATTGCTTTTCTCATGTAGCTTTTAGTATTCTTTCTTTGTCTCTTAACTTTGGCATTTTAGTTATTATATATCTTGGTGTAGGCCTCCTTGGGTTCCTCTTTAATGGGACCCTCTGTGCTTCTTGAACTTGTGTGACTTTTCCCTTCATCAATTTAGGGAAGTTTTCAGCTATGATTTCTTCAAACAGGTTCTCTATCCCTTGCTCATTCTCTTCTTCTTCAGGTATCCCTATGATGCAGATGTTGTTTCTCTTCAGATTTTAACAAAGGTTTTATAGTTTCCTCAGTCTTTTTGTGGCTTTTTTCATTTTGCTGCTCTCCTTCTGTGCTTATGTTTATCTTGTCTTCTACATCACTGATTTGATCCTCTGCTTCACCAGCCTGCTGCTGATTCCTTCTAGTGCAGTCTTTATTTATGATATTGCATTTGTCATTTCTGACTGGTTCTTTTTTATGATTCCAATGTCCTTTTTGATGCTTGCTATCTCTTTATTTAGGTTTTCATTATGTCCATCCATTTTTCCTTGAACATCCTTGAGCATCCTAAAAATCATTATTTTAAACTATGCATCTGGTCCGTTGGTTACTTCCATTTCATTTAATTGTTTTTCTTGGGATTTCTCTCTCTCTTTTTTTTTTTTTTAATAAATTTTTATTAATGTTAATGGGATGATATTAATAATTCAGGGTACATATATTCAAAGAAAACATGTCTAGGTTATCTTGTCATTAAATTATGTTGCATACCCCTCGCCCAGAGTCAGATTGTCCTCCGTCTCCCTCTATCTAGATTTCTCTGTGCCCCTCCACCTCCCCCTAAATCTCTCCCTCCCTCCCTCCTGCATCCTCCCTACCCCCACCCCTGGTAACCACCACACTCTTGTCCATGTCTCTTAGTCTCATTTTTATGTTCCACCAATGTATGGAATCATGTAGTTCTTTTTTTTTCTGATTTACTTATTTCACTCCGTATAATGTTATCAAGATCCCACCATTTTGCTATAAATGATCTAATGTCATCATTTCTTATGGCTGAGTAGTATTCCATAGTGTATATGTGCCACATCTTCTTTATCCAATCCTCTATTGAAGGGCTTTTTGGTTGTTTCCATGTCTTGGCCACTATGAACAATGCTGCTATGAACATGGGGCTACATGTGTCTTTACGTATCAATGATTCTGAGGTTTTGGGGTATATACCCAGTAGAGGGATTGCTGGGTCATAAGGTAGTTCTATTTGCAGTTTTTTGAGGAACCACCATACTTTCCTCCATAGTGGTTGTACTACTTTACATTCCCACCAACAGTGTATGAGGGTTCCTTTTTCTCCACATCCTCTCCAACATTTGTTATTACCCGACTTGTTGATAATAGTTAATCTAACAGGGGTGAGGTGGTATCTCATTGTAGTTTTGATTTGCATTTCCCTAATAACTAATGAAGCTGAGCATCTTTTCATATATCTGTTGGCCATTTGTATTTCTTCCTGGGAGAAGTGTCTGTTCATGTCCTCTTCCCATTTTTTTATTGGATTGTTTGTTTGTTTGTTGTTGAGTTTTATGAGTTCTTTGTAAATTTTGGATATTAGGCCCTTATCTGAGCTGTCGTTTGAAAATATCAGTTTCCATTTAGTTGGCTGTCTGTTTATTTTGATATCAGTTTCTCTTGCTGAGCAAAAACTTTTAATTCTGATGTAGTCCCATTCATTTATCTTTGCTTTCACTTCTCTTGCCATTGGAGTCAAGTTCATAAAATGTTCTTTAAAACCCAGATCCATGAGTTTAGTACCTACATCTTCTTTTATGTACTTTATTGTTTCAGATCTTATATTTAGGTCTTTGATCCATTTTGAATTAATGTTAGTACACGGGGACAGGCTGTAGTCGAGTTTCATTCTTTTGCATGTGGCTTTCCAGTTTTCCCAACACCATTTGTTGAAGAGGCTTTCTTTTCTCCATTTTGTGTTGTTGGCCCCTTTATCAAAGATTATTTGACCATATATATGTGGTTTTATTTCTGGCCTTTCTATTCTGTTCCATTGGTCTGAGTGTCTATTTTTCTGCCAATACCATGCTGTTTTGATTATTATGGCCCTATAATATAGTTTAAAGTCAGGTATTGTAATGCCCCCAGCTTCATTCTTTTTCCTTAGGATTGCTTTGGCTACTCGGGGTTTTTTATAGTTCCATATAAATCTGATGATTTTTTGTTCCATTTCTTTAAAAAATGTCATAGGAATTTTGATGGGAATTGCATTAAATTTATATATTACTTTGGGTAATATGGCCATTTTAATTATATTTATTCTTCCTATCCAAGAACAAGGAATATTTTTCCATCTCATTGTGTCTTTTTCTATTTCTCTTAGCAATGCCTTGTAGTTTTCTTTATATAGGTCCTTTACATTCTTTGTTATGTTTATTCCTAGGTATTTTATTTTTTTTGTTGCAAACGTGAAGGGGATTATTTTTTTGAGTTCGTTTCCTAATATTTCATTGTTGGCATATAGAAAGCTATTGGACTTCTGTATGTTTAATTTTGTATCCTGCGACCTTACTGTATTGGTTTATTGTTTCTAATAATCTTTTGTGGAGTCCTTTGGGTTTTCGATGTATAGGATCATATCATCAGCATAAAGTGATACCTTTACTTCTTCTTTTCCGATATGGATGCTTTTATTTCTTTGTCTTGCCTGATTGCTCTGGCCAGCACTTCTAGCATCCAACGTTAAATAAGAGTGGAGAGAGTGGACATCCCCTGTCGTGTCCTGATTTAAGGGGAAAGACCTCAGTTTTATGCCATTTAATATGGATGTTGGCTGATGGTTGATCATATATGGCCTTTATTATGTTGAGATATTTCCTCTATACCCATTTTGTGTGAGAGTCTTAAACATAAAATTGTGTTGTATTTTATCAGAAAGCCTTTTCTGCATCTATTGATAAGATCATGTGGTTTTTGTTCTTTGTTTTGTTGATATGATGTATTACGTTAACTGTTTTACGTATGTTGAACCATCCTTGAGATTCTGGGATGAATCCCACTTGATCATGATGTATTATTTTTTTAATATGTTTTTGTATTCGATTTGCCAGTATTTTGTTTAGTATTTTAGCATCTGTATTCATTAGAGATATTGGTCTGTAGTTTTCTTTTTTTGTGCCATCCTTGCCAGGTTTTGGTATGAGGGTTATGTTGGCCTCATAAAATGTGTTTGGAAGTATTGCTTCTTCTTCAATTTTTTGGAAGACTTTGAGTAGAATAGGAACCAAGTCTTCTTTGAATGTTTGATAGAATTCACTAGTATAACCATCTGGACCTGGACTTTTATTTTTGGGGAGGTTTTTAATAGTTTTTTCTATTTCCTCCCTGCTGATTGGTCTGTTTAGGCTTTCTGCTTCTTCATGACTCAGTTTAGGAAGGTTGTATTGTGCTAGGAATTTATCCATTTCTTCTAGATTGTTGTATTTGTAGGCATATAGTTTTTCATAGTATTCTACAATAATTCTTTGTATATCTATGATGTCTGTGGTGATCTCTCCTCTTTCATTTTGGATTTTATTTATTTGAGTCCTGTGTCTTTTTTCCTTGGTGAGTCTTGCCAAGGGTTTGTCGATTTTGTTGATCTTTTCAAAGAACCAGCTCCTTGTTTTATTGATTTTTTCTATAGTTTTTCTGTTCTCTATTTCGTTTATTTCTGCTCTGATTTTTATTATCTCCTTTCTTCGGCTGGTTTTGGGTTGTCTTTGTTCTTCTTTTTCTAGTTCCTTAAGGTGTGAAGTTAAGTGGTTTACTTCGGCTCTCTCTTGTTTGTTCATATAGGCCTGAAGTGATATGAACTTTCCTCTTATTACTGCTTTTGCTGCAGCCCAGAGATTCTGATATGTCGTATTTTCATTTTCATTTGTTTGTATATATCTTTTGATCTCTGCGCTTATTTCTTCTTTGACCCATTCATTTTTTAAAAGTATGTTGTTTAGTTTCCACATTTTTTGTGGTTTTTCCCCCTCTTTTTTACAGTTGAATTCTAGTTTCTAGGCTTTATGATCAGTAGAATATGCTTGGCACAATTTCCAATTTTTCTAAAGTTGCTGATATTGTCTTTGTGGCCTAACAATATGTCAATTCTTGAGATGTCCATGTACACTAGAGAAAAAATTGTATACTCTGTCGCTTTGGGATGAAGTGTCCTGTGATGATTTCTATCATATCCAGTTGTTCTAGTATTTCATTTAAGGCCACTATATCTTTATTGATTCTCTGTTTGGATGACCGATCTAGAGCTGTCAGCGGTGTATTGAGGTCTCCAAGTATGATTGTATTTTTGTCAGTTTTTTGTTTTAAGGTCAATAAGTAGCTGTCTTATATATTTTGGTGCTCCTTGGTTTGGTGCATATATTAAGGATTGTTATGTCTTCTTGATTCAGTGTCCCCTTAATCATTATGAAATGACCATTTTTGTCTCTGAGTACTTTTTCTGTCTGTAGTCAGCATTATTAGATATGAGTATTGCTACACCTGCTTTTTTTTGGGTGTTGTTTGCTTGGAGTATTGTTTTCCAGCCTTTCACTTTGAATTTGTTTTTATCCTTGTTGCTTAGATGAGTTTCTTGTAGGCAGCATATAGTTGGATTTTCTTTTTTAATCCATTCTGCTACTCTGTGTCTTTTTATTGGTAAGTTTAATCCATTTACATTTAGTGTAATTATTGACACTTGTGGGTTCCCTATTGCCATTTTATAAATTGCTTTCTGTTAGTTTTGTATCTTGTTTGATTCTTCTCTTTTGTTTTTCTATCATTTGTTTTTGTTTGTTTGTATTCCATACCTCTTTCCTCTGTTCCTACCTTTTTTAAGTCAAGTGTTTTTGTGGTGGTTTTTTCAAGGGTGGTTACCATTAAGTAATGAAAAGGGTACCTACCATATTCATTGTAGTGCCCTTTCTTATGAGTATTTCTGCGCTTCATCGTCCTTTGCTACTGTTAATCTTCATCCTTTCTCCCCCTTTTTTTTTTCTTTTGTTGTCACAGTTTAAGTTTGGTTTTATTGTTTTATTCGTGGAGCTGTTACTTGTGGTTATGTTTTCTTTTGTTCTTTGAATCTGGTTGGAAAACCCCCTTTAGTATTTCCTGGAGTGGGGGCTTTCTGATGATAAATTCTCTCATCTTTTCTGTATTTGTGAATATTTTTATATCTCCTTCGTACTTGAAGGATAGCTTTGATGGGTATAGTATTCTTGGCTGAAAGTTCCTCTCTTTCAGGGCTTTAAATATTGGGGTCCACTCTCTTCTAGCTTGTAGAGTTTCTGCTGAGAAATCTGATGATAATCTAATAGGCCTTCCTTTATATGTTGTATTCTTCTTTTCCCTGGCTGCCTTGAGAATTTTTTCTTTGTCATTGGTTTGTGTCATCTTCATTATGATGTGCCTTGGAGTGGGTTTGTTGTGGTTAAGAAAACTCGGTGTTCTGTTTGCTTCTTGAATTTGAGGCTTTAATTCTTTCCACAGGCTTGGGAAGTTCTCATCTATTATTTGTTTGAGTATATTCTCCATTCCATTTTCTTTCTTTCTTCTCCCTCTGATATACCTATTATTCTTATGTTATTCTTTGTGATGGAGTCAGACAATTCCTGTAGGGCTTTCTCGTTTTTTATTATTTTTGAGCCTCTTTCTTCTTCTCTCTGTTGTGCCTCAAGTTGCTTGTCTTCTATTTCACTGATCCTGTCTTCTGTCTGGGCTGTTCTATTAGCTAAGCTTGCTACCTCGTTTTTCATCTCTTGAATTGAGTTTTTCATTTCTGTTTGATTTGTTTTTATAGTTTCAATTTCCTTGGTAATATATTCTTTGTGATCGTTGAGTTGTTTTCTGATTTCCCTAAATTGCCTTTCTGTGTTTTCTTGTATATCTCTGAGTATTTTTAAGATTTCTATTTTAAATTCTCTGTCATTTGGCTCCAAGGCTTCCAATATGTTAAATCTTTTCTCCATAGATTTTTCCACATCAATTTGCGTTACCTCTCTGTCTTTTGTATCCATAATGTTCGATTTCCTTTTTCTTATTGGCATCTGAAGGTGGTCTTGATGATAGTGTTAATTAGAATTAATAAAAAAATAAAAAGGAAAAAAAAAAAGAAAAAAAGAAAAAAAAAAAAAAGGAAAACACTCCACAAAAAAAAAAGTAATAATTTATTATTTCCCCCTTTTTTCTCTCTTCTCTTCCCCTCCTCTCACCTCCTTAGGGAAATATCGTGATGACCTGTGAATTATACTATGCCAAATGGAACAAAAACTGCCTATAATGGAGGGCCTGATTTGGGGTGAAGAGTTCAAGGGGCAAAAAAGGGATTAGGGACCCACTAAATACAAAAAAAAAAAAAAAAAGGGAGAAAATCTTAGACAAGCATAAAATGATTTGCCTGTAAGTGATGGTTGACCAAGAGATATAATGATAGGGATGAGAGGGAAACAGAAAAAAGGAGAGAAAAACTATAATTAAAGAAGAAAAAAACAAAAATAAAAACAATAAGCAAAAATCTGTTGTATTAAGTAGAGCGAAGACTAAATACAATGGAGACTTTGGGTTGGGAGGAATGCCAGTGAGCCAAAAAGCAATGCAAAAAGTGCCCAAAATGCCACAAAAACAAACAAATAAAGAAAAACCAAGAACAAAAGCAGAAGAAGAAAAAAAAAGAACAACACCAAAAAAAACCCCACAAAAACTTGAGTCCCAAATCAAACAATCTGTTCGCGATTGAGGCCTACATGGGAGGAAAAGCAAAAGGAGAAAAGAAGAAATGAATAAAATTAAAAAATAAGAGTAAGAGAGAAATGAAGGAAGAAAAAAAGGAAAGAAAAAAAAAACAAAAGGGGAGAGAGTGAGAGTCAAGGGCCCCGGAGTGCAACCCCAAAGGGAAGCTAGGATGAAGAAAAGAAACAAAAATGTAATACTCATGGGCAGTGTAGTTCAAGAAAAGGGGTACATAAGATGGGACAGAGGAGCAAAAGGACCGAGGTGAAGAAATAGAAACAACAACAAAGGCAACAAAAGAGAAGAAAGAACAACACAACAAA
Source organism: Saccopteryx leptura (assembly GCF_036850995.1). Taxonomy (NCBI): domain Eukaryota; kingdom Metazoa; phylum Chordata; class Mammalia; order Chiroptera; family Emballonuridae; genus Saccopteryx; species Saccopteryx leptura. Next base: position 131,369,968 of record NC_089516.1, on the reverse strand, counting down.
GAATTAGTGGAGACAAGTTTATAAGTCTGGGATTTTTCTTGATTTTGAGAGGTTAACTTCTTCCTTTTTTCTTTTCTCTCCCTCTTTCTGGTCGGTGACTCTATAACCCCAGGTTCTGCCCCTGTTCACTCTTAGGTAGGGATTTGCAGTTGATGGGATTCTATGGCAATGGTCATATAATTGGCTTCAGTCTTGCTGGTAGTCAAGGCTTGTTGGCGTTTGCAGGGTCCAAATGATGAGAGAGTTTGCTATCCTGGATTCTCTCTCCTAGTCCCCCCCTTTCTGAATTAGCAGCCTGATGATCCAGCTATGAGGGCTGCCACTTGCTTTTGTCTGGGAGTAAGAGGCTCAAAGAGCTGGGAAATCCCCACTCTATCCTCACTCAGCGCAAGGCTCTGGTAAGGCTTTGGCAGTCAGAGCCTCCAGCGTAATTCAGGGTGGGCTGGGAGTCAATTGTTTGTCAATGGTGACCGTTCAGCGCCTATCAATAAGTTGGACCACTCAACCCAGGGCTTCACACTTGGTAGCCTGTTGTTGGCTGGGATGAAGAAGCACTAGTCGCTGTTTGCTTTATGGAGCTTAATATCTGTCCAAGTCCCTCTTGTTAGGAATATCCTGAATATGTAGGCTCTGTCAACTCAGAAGTTTGCCCTCCGCCCCTTTAGCGAAAGGCACTGGAAAAATATCACGCCTCTTGTCTTGGGATCACTGAACTGGGAGGATCTTAGTCATTAGAGCTCCGTGGGTGCGTAGATTTCGTGGGTTAAGCTAATTTCAGTGATTGGATCCGCAGCTGTGCTCCAAAAAGAATTTCAGGCTGCCTGCGCCGGGCCCCTCCCCCAACGCTTGATTGTTAGCTTGAATGGCTGGGTGAGGTTGCCCCGCCCCCGGAGAGAATCTCCTGACTAGGAAGGAACAGCCTTGGCGCCCGCGCATTCATCTGGGGCGTGCGTGCTGGTTTCTCAGCACGCCAGTGGACGGGGACCGCGGCACTGGGGCGCGCTGCGCGGTTTCTCAGCACGCCAGTGGACGGGGACCGGGCGCGCGCTGCAGTTTCTCAGCACGCCAGTGGACGGGGACCGCGGCACGGGGGTGCGCGCGGTTTCTCAGCACGCCAGTGGACGGGGCCTCTCTGGATCGCGGGCACCGGGCGTGCAGTTTCCGTCACAACCAGTGGTCGGAACCGCGGCACGGGGGGCCGCAGCGCGCGCGGGCTTCTCAGTTATGCTGGGATGGCCGCCAGTGCCCAGGCTGCCGTCCCGAGTGTGGGCGGGCAGCTGCACGTTTGGTTGACTCACCACAGGTGTACTTCCTCCTGGGCAACAGTCCCCCTCTGCTTTCAGTGTGTGTGTGGAAGTCCGGAATGCTCCGAGGATAAATTTTTCTGTTTCTAGTTGATAAATTTGTTGAGATTTTGGGGAGATCTGTCGGACGCGCTGCTCACGGCGCCATTTCCGTGACATCAACCCCCTCGCGATTACTCTTGTTGATATTACCTTGGGTCACATTTTTTGTTTGCCCCTTTTGTCTGTATATTAGGTAGATGCTGTCTGATTTTGAACTTTTGGTGGTTTCTTTATGGGCAAGATTGCCTCAGTGGCTCTGTCCTCTAGGCCACCTGTTTTTTCTTGTATCTAGAATGCTGCTTGAGGGTATTTTTTTCCTCCTGTTGTCTGTGAGTATTGAATGCAGTTGGTTCTTTTCTGGTGCAGATTATCCTTCAGGCGGGGCTGGTTCTAGGGTCACCATGATCATGTATATTACACACTATGCAATGCTTGTCTTGATGGGTATATTTATTCTTCACAGTGTCCTGGTGCCTTCCTAGACCCCTCATTTGGATGGCTTGCCCTGTGTAGGTAGCTGAGTCTAGGGTTGGTGCTGTCTGCCACTCATCTACCAGTTGTATTGGTTCTAGGATCTTCTTGGGGTGGCGTCAGGCTGTTGTTTGTAACGGCTGTGGGCTAATTGCAGCTACTGCTCTTTTCACTCTTTGTGTCTGCGTTTTCTGTGCCTGAGTAGTGTGGGAGGGGTGAACCTGTATATAAGGATCAGCTTCCTCCTGCTTAGTGATGACAGAAGCTCCATAAAAGCCCAACACTTCGTAATATTTGCCCCCACTTTTCAGCTGCTCCACCTCCTCTTGCAGCTGACTGGTCTTCCCAAAGAGTCTTCAATAGTAAGACTATGTAGTGTGGGCCCCAGACTGATCTCACCCAACCAACCCCTCTGCAGGTTGCACGCTTGGTGGGTTAGGGCAGCTGAGGTTGGGAATACAAGGTTAGTGGGACCCCCTACTCAGTGGTCTCTTGGTCAGGAGCTCAGTACAGGGAATATGGCCCTTACTCCAGAGCCTAATCCCTCATCCACTGCTGGATACTTAAATGTTATTTCTCCCCAAGAAGGTGAGCAGCAGGTACAGATTGAAGTGGGGCCAACAGTCCCCCTCTGCAGAAGTTCTTACAGCTGGTGAGACCCTGGTCTCAAGGGAGGATGACTGAGATAGTCCTCTCCTTGAGCTGACTGTGGTCCCCTAGAAAGTGCTTTAAGCCCCTTGATCAGATCCAACCATCAGCTCACACGGACCCACTTTGAGTGTCCATGCTCCAAGCCTGTTTCCTTTCCCCCAGTGGAATCTAGCCCAGCAGTACAGATTCCAGCACTTGGGCCGGCTGACTGTGAAGCTTCACCCTATCCAATGCACATGAGCCTCTGTGCTGGTGCTGATCACAGAGAGAGAAATTTACCTCAGCTGCGACAGGTGTGAGGACCCCTTCCTTTGGATATCACTATAGCAAGGGTTGATAGGTCCTGAACCGATGCTCTTCACATATGCCATCCCTGGGCTTCCTTGGCAGGAACCCAGTGCAGACCAGTGGGAAACACTGCCTGTTACTGACCTTCAGCAACCTTTCTGGAGCTACTTGTGGCTGGCTCTGCTGGGCCGAGGTGCACATGGAAATATCAAGCTGCATACTTAGGCTGATGTTTACCCACACTGGGCCTGGAGGAAGGTCCACTTAAAAGGCCAAGGTTCCTGAGTCCCACCTCCTACAGCCTCTGTCTGCTGGCTGCTTGTTGGGCTTGACCACTGAATAAAACTCTACTAGAGTCTAGAGCAGGCATGGCCAACATATGGCCCACTGGCTGAATCTGGTCCACGTAATGAGTTTATGTGGCCTGCGACTAAATTTTAATATTCTCTGCTACTTTAAAATCTCAGCTACTCAGAAGCGGAAGTGTCTTTGATTATTGGAAATCAAGATATTTAAGAAGATAGTGATACACAGAATTCTGTACGTGACTAATCTAGGGTTAACTTCCAATAATTGGTTGAATGGATTCGTGATACTTCTTTATTTTTTGAAAAAAAATTCATTATAAAGATTTACAACTTCTGCCTGACCTGTGGTGGCGCAGTGGATAAAGCAGCAACCTGGAAATGCTGAGGTTGCCGGTTCAAAACCTTGGGCTTGCCTGGTCAAGGCACATATGGGAGTTGATGCTTCCAGCTCCTCCCTACCTTCTCTCTCTCTCTCCCTCTCTTTCTCTCTCCTCTCTAAAATGAATAAATAAAATTAAAAAAAATTAAAAATAAAAATAAAAATAAAAAAAAAAAGATTTACAACTTCTGTACTCATCTGTACTAGATATGAACTGTTTGACATTTAGTGGCGATGTGAAAACCACATTCTTTTACGTGGAGTTTGCCAGTGCGTACCCAAGGTCAAACAATTCGTAATTTTTGTGGTCAAGTGTGCTGAATCAAGTGGCTTGTAGCATAGACAATAGCTGCTGTTGATAACTGAAAACGTGTCCAGGGCTGTTTGTAAAATGAAATTAATTGTTTTATTTGTGATATAACCCCTTCAAGTTCACTCTATTAATTAAATATTGTTTTGATTGATTGCAATATAGTTTGGATATTTATACAGTATGTTATTATATTTTTATTAAAATATAATTTTATTAAAATAATATTGTATATTAAAATTTTTCACTCACATTTATTCATAAACAAATTACATAATAAAATTTTGTTTATTTAAATGAATCGTTTTTTGTATTTAACATTTTTAAATTTTAATATTTTGTCTGGCCCATGAAAAAAGTTTTCTTTCTAATCTGGCCTGGGGGCAAAAACTGTTGGCCATGCCTGATCTAGAGCCTGCATCAATTCAGGGACTAGGAAGGGTAGTGGGGTGTGGCTCTGCGCCCTTCCCCCAGCCACCAGTCTCAGACTGTCGGGACTTTTTTTTTCACAGACTTTAGTAAAGTGTGGCTCCAGGGGTCAGGTGGTTGTGGCCTCTGAGATCCAGAGGTGTGGTCTGCCAGCACTCTGGACAGTTTCTACTGAACCTCGTGTGAGGTGGAATTATCAATCTTAGACTGAGGAGCTTAGGTGAGTGGGGGGCAGCTCCGGCCTCAAACACCAGAAAATTGAGTCACTGATGCGCCCCTGCCTCCTGGCCTGTCAGAATATACCTGTGGCCATGACTGGAGCAGGAGAGACTTCCGAGGGCAGAGCAGTTGCTTCTTCCCAGTCTGTTGCCACTCAGAGGGGACTACTCCACCCAAGAAAGGTGGCAATTGCAGAATTGGGGAATGACTCATGCAGAGCAGCTCCAGTGGCTGTCCCCCACAATGTCTCTCCTTGGGCCTCCAACTTTACACTCTTCTCATGCAACTTTTGTCCTCTCAGTTCTCCCTCTACCAGAGTTCCATGTAAGTGGCTGTGGACAAGATTTTGTGCACAGGCCCTTTAAGACAGGGCCTGTGCCTCCGAGAGCTCCTTCTCTTTCTTGCAGACAGAAACCCAGCACTTTTCACCACCAAATGCTGTCTGGGTGCCTCTTTTAGGTTCTGGGGCTCTAAGCTGCAGCTCCAGGCCTGGGGCTGAGGACCCACTCCTCTCAGGGAAACCCTCCCCACAGCGTGTGTCCCTCTGGACTCTCAGCCACCACTCTCTCACCTCCTGGGAGCAGGGCAGCCCTTTCTACGTCTCCACACTTCCTACCATTCTCAGTGTGGCTTTTGTGATCCTTGTCATAGACTCCTCTTTCTTTAGTACAAAGTTGGTTTTCAAGATGATTGTTCTTAAATTAAGTTGTAATTCAAACTTGGTCCTTGGCGGCGGCAGTTGGAACATCAGCTTACTCATCATCATCTTTGAATCCTTCTCATGTCCTTTTAAGAATCTATATTCTGCTTATGAGAACCTTGCTCTAGGTATTTGTTCATATGGCCATATGCAGACTATGATAGATTGATTGCAGAGAGGGTGGCAACAATTCCTCTCATCCCTGAGTGTGCATCCCTTTTGCACTGGGACTTTTCCACTCCTTCTATCAAGAGGTGGAGTCCATTTTTCCACTTCCTTGAATGTGGGCTGGCCTGTGATTTGCTTTGACCTATAAAATGTGATGAGGGGATACTCTGGGATTCCTGAGTCCAGTCAAGGAAGATTGATACTTCTACTTTTGTTCTCTTGCAACTCTGAGTCCATATCAAGAATCTGGAAACTTAAATCTGGGGAATTCTGATTATACATACAAAGTGTAATTATATATTTATGTACTTTTGAGCCCCATAGCTCCTGAACAAGAAGCGAGGACAAGCATGAATTTTCCCCTGAAAGTCATCCTGGAAAATGTTGCCTTGCTACCTGGATCTAACACAAGGACCAATGACACATTGCCTGTGGTCTCCATGGTCCTGCATTGCTGGTAGATGGACAGTGACTCAGAATGTTCCAAGAGAGCAAAGAGAAGACCATGAACCTCATCTTCATACAAGCAGCCCACAATCCATCCTCAGGGCAGAAAGGCACACAGGTGGATCTGTGCTCACTCCAACACACATCTTCCAGGCTGCTTATTACCATTTTCTGAATTTCTGTTCTGTGTCAAAGCTGTTTACCATGTTCATTCTCACCACAACTCTGTTGTTTAAAAGTGTGTATGAGTAGATGCTACGAGAAAAAAAAAAGTATACGTGGTTGTCAGCTTAGGCCTTGCCCTCCCTGAAATGCAGCCTTTTTTCCTCACATTCCACAGGAGATAGCTGTGCCTATCTTGAACCACAGATCCCGGTCTGCTCTGTCTTGTGTCTGCGTCGTGATCAGCATCATATCCCACGGAAGCCTCATAGTTTACCACTAATAGCTACAAACACAGATCTTCTATATGCTAGTGTGTCACTTCAATGGCATGAAGAAGACACTCCCAAATTAAAAGGACTGAGGAAAAATGAATAGCCTTGATGCTTTAATAGATAGGATTGTGGCCATGTTTTCTTCTTCAAACAAGTCCTTTCCTTGATTCTACTCTGAAGTTGCACTGTTAGTGGAAGTGCAAATAAGTCCAACCAAATGGGGAACCTGTTTGGCAGTATTTACCAAAACTAAACACAAGCATCCTTGTGACTCAGAGATTGTAACCACAAGTTCTTTACCTGGAATCATACAGATTTTCAACAAAAGATATGTATAGGAAGTGATTATATAGAGCAAGGAAAGAAGTAGAGACTATTAGAATAATCCAAGAGAGTGGTGAAGGTGGTTTGGACAAGTGGAGGTGCAAAAAAAGTGGTCAGATTCTAGTTGTTTAGTGAAGGTGTAGTTGAGGATTTGCTGATGGAGTTAATATGAAGCATGAGAAAAACAATAATCAAGGAGGACATCAAGGTGTTTGGCTTGAGCAACAGGAAGGATAGAGTTACCATTGACCTGGATGGGAAAGACAGAGGAAGAGTAGATTTGGGAGGAGAAAAAAACAAACAAACAACCTTGTGTCTTAATGAATAAACCCTTCACAAATACTAAATAAGTCTGCTTCCTTTTTTAAAAAATGTAAACCTATAAACTTTCTCAGGCAGGAAATGAAACATTGCAGTTTGGGTGCCTCCAGACTGAATGGCAAGAACAGAGTTGCTGAGCCAAGATCTCTATGAAATCCCAGGAGAAACCCATGCTCAACCACCCAGCAAAGCATGCCACAGTCATGCTTTCCTTTCCCCTATGGGGATATTTTAATGACCACAATAATGTTATTTTCTGAAATGTTTAAACTATGGTAAGCTGTACAGAAGACAGGCAATTTTAATTAATTGGAAGTTCTATATAAGAAAATGCAAACTGTACTGATACGTCTAAAGACCAAACAATGCCAAAAACATTATTCCATCCACTTAACTTAATTCTGATATTACAACACTTTTATAAGATCTGCTGGTGTGATATAACAAAAGATGCCTCAGATACAAGGGACCAAGATTCAAATGCCAGGCTTCACTAGGAATAAATGGCGTGCCTGCTGCTTTTAATTTTGGTCCTGCTGAATTCTGGACTGATCTTCTGTACAACAATGCTAGTCACCTTACATCTGTCTTAACCTTGGGAGTATCAGGAGATTGCCCATACCCCTTCCATGATCACCCCAAAGTGTAATTATGGCTTTCATGAAGTGGCTGAAAGGATCACTTCTCACAGGGAGATCTTAAATTACTTGTGACCTTTAGGGGAATACTTTCTTAAACAAAGGCAAGAGATTAACAAAGGGGAAGCACTTCTGTAATGCCCTGGAAACTCCATTCCTCCCCATCAAACCCTTGTCCTTAATCCATCGGATGCTATAGCTCAGAACTCTGCCCTGGTTCAGGCAATGGCGCACAAGGCAGAGCCACCGTTTCTTTGATCATGTTGGTGTTCATTGTGAATAATAAAAAGCTACAAATGGGATCTACTGAAACAAATACATTTTATTGGAAGAACATAGGTATTTTACAAAACACAAGAACCCTAAGCAACAAACACATTTTTTCTTTTTCTTTTTAATTAAACTTATTGAGGTAACATTGGTTAATAATGTGTAATTTTCAGGTGTACAAGATTACAAGTCAACATCTGTATATTCTATTGTGTGCTCAACACCCAAAGTCTAGTTTCCTTCTGTTGCCTTATTTTTGACCAAACACATTTTAAAGACAGAGATATGAGGACAGCTCAGGGGAACTCAACAGTAGATTATTTAAATTATATTCTCTGAGACATAGTTCAGGTTATTGTTGGTGGATAACTGTATTACACAGGCAAACACATATTTGTGTTTTGTGGGTTTTTAAAATCAACGGTAATTAACCAAGTATCTTACTGTCTTAGCACCTTTATTCATGCACTAGGTATCCCTACATTTACCTACAACAGAGTCCATTGTTAAAAACTGGTGATTTTTCTTCCATTGTTTTTTCTTTTTATTGTAGAGTGGTTATAGACAAGTTGGGAATTTCTTGATCTTTATTGCTGCTTACTGTTGAAACTGTAAACCTAGCTATGTTCTAAGCACAAAGCAGATTCTATTTAAGGAATGCTCCTAAGTAGCCACACAGAGCATCTTCTGTCACAGTAACTGCCTTTAAAGTTACGTTGAATTAATTAGCATATGTTAGTCAGCTAAAACTGTCAAAATGAATGTTAACAAAAACAGCTATTCTAGACAACAGTATAGGATGGTTGAAGGGCCACCATTTCATGAGCGGTTTTTTGTAGACTAAGGTACTTCACACAATGAGACAGAGACAGCAAAGTGTTCCCCAGAAGCTAAGTCCAAAATTCTCAATGAAGCTGGATAACTAAGGAACAGCCTCCATCATTTAAAAAAAAATTATCTTTGCCAGAGTCAACACTATGCATTGATATCTTCTGTCCTCTAGCTATGCTGAACCCACATAGTGCCAGGAATGGGAAAGAGGGCAGAAGGCACTGTTGAACACACAAAAGTGCAATGCAGCTTTCACACCGAGAGTCCATATCCTCCTGTCTGCTTTCCCCTTGAGCTCTGAGAGTATGTCTACAGAAGGCCACTCCTACCAACCCTCTTCCCACCTGTAGGCTTTAGGGGCCAGAACGAAGGACCATATTGATTGAGTCATTCCATGTTTCCTGGTCAGAGAATCCCTGCCTACTTTTGAGCCTCTAACCTCTATAGTTCTTCTCCTTAAAAGAATGGCAATCAGCCATGAAGACAGTGACCATATGATATAGCAATCCAACTGCTGGGTATATATCCAAAGAAAATGAAACCACTATCTCAAAGACATATCTGCACCCCAATGCACATGGTAATATTAATCACTATGGCCAAGGTATGAAACAACCTAACTGTCTATCAACAGGAACATGGATAAATAAAATGTCACACACACACACACACACACACACACACACACAAAACAAACTGGAATATTATTTAGTTGTGAAGCATGCCTATAACAGGGAACCAGTATAAGAAGAAATACACTCCATTTCAAAGTCCTTGCCTTAAAGTGCCTGATATTATTCACTCTCTGTCACCCACATAAATAATCATAATGACAAAATACATAAGGTAAATATGACTTTGATGTGGAATACTTTATACCCAAAATTTCTAGCACATTAACATTCCCACTAGTGAGTAGACATTGAGTAGATGCCTCATGAGGTTGAGTTACCCGGCCGGTCCAGGAACGAACTCCCAGGAAAGAACCACAGAGCCAGATCCCACCTAAAATTCTGAGGAGGGTTGCATTCTCTTTCTCTGAGATTCTGCCTTTGAGTATGCCACCAATTAAAGAGTCACCCCATTTGGAATCTTCACCCTTGTGACTTATTTTTAAGTGCCAACACTCAGTGGATTTACCCACAAAACCATTCTCTTAGGTGAATGCGTCCCTTACCCCCCAAGGAAGGGATGCAAGATGACTTTGATGGGCAGTGGGCACAAGTGTGTGTGGTAGGAGGAGACAAAATCACAGTTATTGAGTTTCATCACTGTTTTGGGCCAATAAATAGGCCAGTCTTGGTTACTGTCATGTCACTTGGTGAAGGAACATGGGTTTGGGTACAAGTTTTTCTAAGTATGTCAGGCCACAGGTTCCCCATCAATGGGTGGAAAACAATAGTGCCCCTCATCTTCCACGTCTTCAAAGTAATTTAACCACTTACAAGGACAAATCTTTGAAATGTTCATGTGCTGTATAAAGGCTAAAGGCTACATACTTCAATTTCTCTTCTTCCTCTTCTTCTTCTTCTTCTTTCTCAAATTTTACTATGCGTCCTGTGTTCTTATTGGCTACATCTGTCCCTCTGGATCAAATACATACTTCAGTTTCTAATTACAAAGAACAGTGGATTATTTTTCTTCTTTTTGTTTTTTTTTACATTTAGTGAGTGAACTGCAGGTTCTGTGCTGCCAGCTTCTGGATAAAACCCATGCTAATAAAGCAATAGAGGAACCATGGGTAGCTATGAAACTAAAAGTGAAAAGTCTCTGAATGCACCTTCGACCAGTTATTATTGATATTGGGCACTCTCCCCTACTCAAACTGTCAAAAAGCCTTCACCAGATTTTCAACAAACTGACCACTGCCTTGTAAAGGAGTGACATGACATACGCAAGGACCTTTTTAAGCACAGCCAGTTAACAAGCAACCTCCAGCCTGAATTTGATGCTGAGCCACATCCGCTTCAGAGAAAGGCATCCACATTGGCCAGAAAAGAATGTGGCTCAGAGCAAGGCAAAGTCTGGGTTGCTAGGCATCATAGCAGAATTAAAGAGTTGGTTTCCAAAGAGACATATGCTCAGTCACCTCTGAGGAAATTTGCTGGCCTTGTGAAAGAAAACAAACATTTAGTGGAAATCATGGCAAAAGTGTAAAGAAATGAAGTGGGAGTGGGTTCTGGCCGGGTAAGGAGAGGAGCTTAATCAAGCCCTAATGACCCGCTTCCATATATGGATTCTGGAAATGGTGTACTAATAATTCCTTTAGTACCTCCAGGGTGCTGAGCACTTTACAGAGACCATCACACTTGATTCTCACAAACATCCCTGACAACAAGGTGTGATTCTCATTTTGCAAGTGTGGGAATTGAGGTTCAAAGATGAGAGTAAAAAAGAGTGGAAAGCCTTTCAGATTCAGATACTAGAAACTTAATGTAAATGAAACACATTGTGTGGCTCCAGTAACATCTGCAAGGAAAATCCACAGCTTTAGTAAGAAAAAAACAGGTGGGGGGACCCAACAAGGTATGGAAGAATAAATGTTTAAAGACATATTCATCTACAGATTACTTGAATCGTTAGCCTATGCTTCCAGGGCCACTGATAAATAAATGCTATCATTCTCTGAAACCAACTTGGTGTACAGGTCTCATCTTTCCCCCTTCCCTAGAGAGAGCTGGTTTTCAATCACATTCAAACCCATGTTGTTGTCCTTGAAAAAAAGAATCACAATATCAGCACTCCCAGAATCTCTAGATTCCTGAAGTTTGTTTTGACAATCCCATCCAGTCCATCCTGCCTGGTATTACAATAGTTTCCAAAAGAAGAAAAGATAAAGAGACAAATAAAAGCCTTGATATGAAAATATCAAGATACGTTTTCTGGTTATGTATTATTTTCTTTAATCTGACATTGTAGTCACATCAATGTGTTTATAACAGTGGCACCTACAGTGACCAAAGGAATACAGGTAATGACCAGAAATAGATGCTAGTGACTACTTAAAATAAAATTTATTATAGACATAGGGTCTCTATCATGCGGTTAATAAGCAGTGCCCAGGGAGTTAGCCTGATATTGTTGGAACGGCCTATCTTAGAGACTCAAGGAAGGGATTTCAACACCATCTTAAATAATAATACAGCTGACTGGGGACAGGTGCTACCTACAGTCAGCTCAACATTTGTGGTCTCACATAACATAAGGTTGCTCTTACTTTTGTCTGGCTGGTCTTGACGATTAGTTCTGGTTACACTCTCTTCTCATTTCCAGCCCATGGGCTGACCAGTACTGGACGTTTCCTTCACAGGTCCTGAAGGAGACGATGATTGTACAAATATGACTTGCCTGCAGGTGGACTGTATAGCATAACTGCTGGAAAATTCAGTAACCTGGAAAATCACAAGATGAGTGGCTGGGGCAAACTTCCTCTTTCCCTTATCCAGAGGGATTTCTGAAAATGGTTGGTAGGACCAGAGTACCCAATCAAGCAGCCTAAATGAGCTAAACCAAAAGAGTAAAAGATAATGTAAGACAGGAACTGCGTGAACCAAACCACAAGATAAGACTGCTGCTTTAGAGGCTTGATTGTGCCTTCAAAACGTACCATTGTTTGTCCTGCTTTAATCAAATATCATAGAATGGTAATTAAATATTATGTTGAGAGGTACTGTTGTAAAGTAAACAATCCACAATTGCGTGGGTTTTCGTAGAGGCATGTAGTCCAAATAAGTTTTTGAAAAGTTTTATTAAAGAAGGAAATTTATTAAATATGCCAGCCACATATAGCTTACATGGGGTCAGTCCAAAATCATGTGTGTCATTAATATTCCAGGGGTTGGTTATATACCGTTACTTATACATGGGCGGGGAAATAACCTGACATCATGGTTATTATAAAAGCCTATACCTTTTGTTTTCCCCTATACAGGTTTGGGGAAAGGATGAAGGGAGGTGGATGGGACACAATTCATTAGCAAGTTCATAACATCTGTCTATAGGATTCATAAAGAACGCTTCTACATTAAAACTTACAAGGCAACATAATGGTAAAAATGTCACTTTACATACTAAAAGACATCCCTATAATTTTCTAGTGTTCATTTGCTATTCCTTTGTCTAGAGATACATACATTAACTACATGCTTTCTGGAGGGCAGAGGTAGTTTCCATGGAGACAAATGCCTATAAATGGTCCATTAGTATAAGGAGAGGTTTAATTTAATCATTTCTCTCCCTACACCTGGCTAGCTATTCACTCATTTCCCCATAGGTATGGGGGAAGGTCAGAGAATCCAAGTCTCCTTTCTCTTTCTGCATTTACAACACAATGTCATCGGCCATCTTGATTTTATGCTAATCACAGAAGTACAGAGACCATTTACAAAATCTCTCTGTATGCCTAGCCCAAATTAATAAAATGTTCTTTAAGCTTCCTAAAATATTAATATTAATTCTGTAGCCTTTGGTACCTTACAAGAGTACTGCCATTTGTTAGAAGGACAGTCTCAGAACTCCATTTTTACTCCCCTTCAGTGATAAGGCAATTGACTCATACACAACTATGGGTAACAAACCTTTGGAATGGGTACATGTATTCACTTTGTTTCCAATACTGACAAATACCATGCAAGATTATGGGTAACAAATAATTTGATTGTGTTTTTTTTCTTCTACTAAATAAACCATGAAATGCATATTATACAACGGCATTGTTATATTAGTTTAAATAATTGGTAACATTGTAAGTTCAAAAATTGCAAAAGTAGAAATGAGCTAATTCAAATCTGAACAATCTCGTGAAGAATTTCACACATTACATCATGTTCTCACTTTCTGAAAATGAACATAGTCTTTGAGGAGAAAACAACAGAAAGAAACTGGACATTTGGTAATACACAGATTGGGGGATTTGCACTTCATTTGCTAGTATGTTCGTCCCTAGGATACGATGGGCAATGGGCATGTATTAAAAGTACCTTCATTCCACAACTAGATATTGTTAGAGGTCTAGGGATGTACCTGAAAAGTCAGGATTAGTGAAGCTAGTTTGTGTCCCACTTCCTGAACTCTCCATTCCTGCCAGCACCAATGACACAGATAAAGTAAAATCCAAATACCAGCAATGGACCTTTCACTTTTCTAAATGTAACCAAGGTGGATTTAGATAACACCAATGTTTCACAAATATAAGTCATGAAATATGCATAATTTAAGACAATATCAAGAATCAACCAGCACAAAGGCAACCATCACCATTATCCAAAGAAAGCACCATTTTCTTTAATGCCAACTATCAGGATACCTTCAGTGATTAGAGCCTTAGGGTTTTGAGTAATGTAAGGTCTGTGGATAATGGGGGATGGTCACGTGGGGAACTCAGACCCGTGAACTTTGGCTAGGACCGCCTACAACCAAGCACGCCAAAGGAGGCTGCACAGGAACCGTTTGGGAAAAAGCGACCGTCTGCCAGCCAGTGAGATTTCACTACGTCATGTTAGCTCGACTTCCCTAGAGGGACCCCTTTAAATATCTCCCACGCGGTTTAATCCTTGCGACTTCCCTGGCCTCCATCTCCTCCATCTTTCTTTCTTCGGGGCCAGGGAAGCTCGCTGGGCGGGATGCATGCTCTGTACTCAATAAAGCCTTTTGTTATTCCACACTTGGTGGCTCCGAGCCCTCTTCCTTCCCTCTCGGCAGGGAAAAATACCTTACATCTTGGTGCCAAAACCCGGGAGGAGTTGAAGTCCGCAAGGACCGCTCCTCTTCCTCATCCCCTCCGAGAAAGAACCAGGATCTCCGACCTTCCACCCACTTCGGCGCACGGTGCGGTAAGTCCACTGCCTCCAGCCACCCATGAGTTCTTTCCTCCTAGACTCCCTGTCCGAAACCGTAGCTACGTCAGGGAAGTCTTTTCTGTTCCGAGTGAGCGTGTGCTTGCGGAGACGTCCCAAGCATATCCACTTTACCTTTTCCGTCCGTGGCTGGACCTTGAGTTTCAGGACGCTAATACTCAAATCTGACCACTCCGAGGACTGAGGGCGGCTGTGGGGGCACAGGAATCTCCCTCCATAAAGAAGAACTGTTCTTCTCTGCTGTGGCCAGGCCACAGAACCCACTGAATTAGCCTCCTGAAGGGACTTTCGGTTTTAACACCCTCACCAATTTAACTATCGCCAAAAAAGCTGGGAACTGATTGGAGATCTCTTACATACATGGCTTCTAATTATTTGTGCACCCGTCCTTAATCTCTGTGCCTCCTGTTCCACCGCACAGGCCTTTTTCTGGCCAGAGAAACCTCACCTAAAGCCTCCAGTCCTGATCTTTCCTTCTCCGCGGACTCCCAAGTCTCTTTTCCTCCTGCCTGACCCCCGGGGGTGCCCCTCTCTCGGGACTTTTCTCTGGTCCCTCTGCGGACCTCTTTTGTGCTCGGGTCTCTTCCCTCTGAGAGCCCCCTCCCCTCCTTTTGCAAAAAACCTGTTTCTTATTCACCACTACCATTCTCTTTCTCCTCCCCTGCTGGCCAGGGGCCCTTCCCTTCTCCACTGTGTTCTTAAGCCTCTCCTCCGTCAGACCTTTCTCAGCCTGGCATTGGCTCTTACACCGGTTTTCAGGATGTCCAACCCCAATTTCCTTGCAGGAAGTTCTGGCCCTGTCCTTTGGCTCCAGCGTTTCCTGTGGGATCTGGGTGCTGAGCTCTGCACGAGCCCCCCCCCTTTTATCCCCAATCCCCCAAACCCCTATCCAGAACCTGTGAACACGGCATTTAAAGTTTTTAACAGTCCCAATTAGTAGAAACAGGCCAAGGCTGTTTGCCAGGCCCGCACGCAGCAGAAGGTAACGCTCCAAACCCCGGCTCTTGTGGCAACCCTGAGGCCAGTAGAACAACAGGGGCAAGGCACAGGAAGTGCCTGACCCAAATCTAAGCCACAAAGAGAAACCCCACCAGCAGCTTGCTTTAAGTGTGGCAAGCAGGATCATTGGTCCCGGCAGGGCCCCTGCCTGTGGCTGCCCACTGAGCGTGCCCTGACTACAAACAGCCCAGTCACTGGCGGAGCGATTGCCCCTTTGGGCAACAGGCTTTCCCTCGGCGCCTCTACATGGAGGACAAGCCGCCCGAATGGGAAGGCCAATCCAGCCAGGTGGGTGCATCACTCGAACTCCTAGGACACGGCCTGGACTCGGAGAACCCAGGGTATGCTGCAACTAGTGGGTAAGTCCATCTCATTTCTTGTGGACACGGGGCTACCTTCTCTGTTCTGCCATCACACTCTGGACCTCTAGTTCCCTCACAGGTCTCGGTTATGGGAATGGATGGGACCCCTTCCTTTCCCCCTTTACGCCACTCCTGACATGCAGTTCTGCCTCAAGCTTGCCTCCTCACAGGACCACTGGCAGTCGGAACCACTGGACTCCATCCATCTCCAGCTCACCAAAAGGCTGGACCCTACAAATCCCCCTATTACTCCTCTTTCTTTTAAATCCTTACAGGTCCGCATCCGCAAAGTTTCTCCAATCACGGCCACACAGATGTTCCTCCTGACACCCCTCAAAGCCACCACCTTCTGATCTCCCCCTCCCCACAACACCCCTAATCAGCAGGAAGTAGCCAGACAAATAAACAGTGCCCCTTTTTCTATTTAACACAAAAGATCAGAATGTAATGTCGGTGGATGAGGGAGGGTCACGTGGGTAACTCAGACCCACCCACTTTGGCTAGTACTGCCCACAATCAAGCCCGCAAAAGGAAGCTTCCCAGGAACCATTTGGAAAGAAGTGATCGTCCGCCAGCCAGTGAAATTTCACCACGTCATGTTAGCTCGACTTCCCTAGAGGGACCCCTTTAAATACCTACCACGCGGTTTAATCCTTGCGACTTCCCTGGCCTCCATCTCCTCCATCTTTCTTTCTTCGGGGCCAGGGAACCTCGCCGGGCGGGATGCACGCTCTCTACTCAATAAAGCCTTTTGTTATTCCACACTTGGTGGCTCCGAGCCCTCTTCCTTCCTTCTCGGCGGGGAAAAATACCTTACAAGTAAAACAGCAGTTTTCTTTTCATTTAAGCCTCCCCCTGAATACACTCTAGGTGTCACATGGGGGAGACATGAGTGTCAATATAGCAAGCACTGCCTATTTCTTAAGCCAATACACTAGCACTTGAGGCATTAATGCACAGTCAGCACTTGCAGCCAAAGAGGCAGGGGCAGCACCCTCTGTAGTGGGAGGTGGAGGCAGGAAGTAGCATGTCCAGTAGGGCTGAGGTCCTCAAACAAGGAGAACAAGAGTTTCCCTGGTCCAAAGAGGCCAGTACATATACGGTCATATCCTCCTTTTTCGTAAGTAAAAACTACACAAAACATTTTTCCCCCTCTGGGAGAACACCTGGGAAGGAGAACTTAGGCAGACATTAAAAAGTAATACTATATTAAATGCACAAGCACGTCCTAAAATAATATTCAAATTGTACCCTATGACCTGCAAGGGTCATTCACTACTAGAGAACTGAGAGCACTCATTCTCAGGGTGAATTCTTTTTATATGTAAATTGATTTTTAATCACTGGCTCCAGTGATTTTCAAAGGAACCACTTGAGAAGACTTTCGGCAGAACTGAATTGAGGAACATGATATTCGACATTCAATTGGAAGCATGAAATTCCAAAAACACCAAAATGAATCCAGGAGTTGCCAGTGACCGGTACTTCGGCAATTCACTGTCCAAAATAACAAACGAATGCTCATCCATATTGTCAGTCTGTGTACTTCTCACACTGAACACAGGGCTTGCTTTAGTTTTAGTAAACTTATGAAACAAGAGACACAAAAATGACCTTTTCGACAAGTAAAAACACTTAACGGTAAAATAAATGAATGGTTCGGTTAATGGGCCACTCCAAGCCAATAACTGTCATAAAGAAGAAGCACAAAGACAATTAGAACAGTCTTTTCCTCGTTTGTAAATTGAAGCTAACGTGAAAATATTTAATGCAAAGCTTATGAAAAGGGCTAGGACCCACATTTAATAGAATAAAATGATATCAAACACTTTTTCCCCCTGTAAAACAAAATACCAGATTGTGTTAATGGTGGACAGCAACACATGTTTAAGAGCATTCACTGTCGTAAAATGCCAAGGACTCGTGCAACTGACTGTTGTGCACTGTAAATGGAGCGTACCTCAAAACATTTATTTCTTCATTATATATTGATTGACTTAGGGGGTGGGGAGAGAAAGGGGAAGAGAGAAGCATTCATTTGTTGTTCCGCTAACTTGTGCATTTATTGGTTGCTTCCCGTATGTGCCCTGATTGGCATCAAACCCGCAAACTTGGTGTTTTGGGACGATGTTCTGATGCACTGAGCTAACCGGCCAAGGCCTCACATTATTCAACAGCATTTATACAGTGGTACCTGTTATGATTTCTTTTATGGTTCGGACTCACAAGGAATAAGACACATCAGATGAAAGCAGTATAAGCAGAGGGCTAAAACTCATAAGGCGGAATCAGCCCCGAGAAACTGCATCACTGCATATTTATTGAGTTCCAAAAGCCACAGCTCAGCAGATAAAACTAGAAAAATCTTTTTCCGAACGAAACCATCTTTAATCCCGCATGTCTACTGTTTCCTTCATGATCAAGGACACGAGAAGAACCAGAGTCTCAGAGTTTATCAAACATAAAGGACATCTGGTTCTTGGAGGCATTCCTCCAAGAATCCTGCGTACTTGCATTCAAGTAACCCCAGGCCAGGCTCCTGTTATGATTAACACACTCCAAGATCTCCTGTCTCCAAGTAACCCCTGCTCTGAAGTTAACTACTGCTTATATTTGTGCAGGGTCTTTCCCTTCAGGTACCTTGACACAGGAGTTTAATTCGTTTCATGACCGAGCTCGTGACTCAATTTGCTCGTGTGTCAAATTGAATTTCCCCATTTAAATGAATGGGAATGCAATTAATCCATTCCGGCCCCCCAAAACCACATGAATTTTTTGTTTTATATGCTTTTAAAACAATAAAATGCACTTTATAAATAACAAATACATAGATATATACATAATATAAGAGAGAATGTAAAGAAATACACTGGTTTATGAAGTGTATTTACCTTCAAGGTCAGGCAAAGATGCTGGCGGAGGGGGAGGAGACTGGTGGAGGAGGTTTTCATTTCCTACGCTATTGCTTAACATAACTTACACTCTACACACTTAACACTACATTTAATTGCAATATTTAACTTACACACTACCTATGATATGTAACTTTATCGCTAAAGTTGATTGCTATTTTTTTACTTTGCTTGATCATCATCATTTTCTTCACTGAATTTTGGCTTTTTTGCCACTTTCCTCGCTTTCACTTAGAGGCCGTTTCAACAGAAACGTTTCCATGGAAGTTTGTTTCTTCCTCCCTTCCAGAACATTCAGCAGGCCATCTCATGGAGGGTGGTGGAAGCTCGTGATTCAAATATCCACTTGTGACTTAAAGCAAAAAAATCCCGCGAGTGAATGCTTCTCTCTCAAATTGCTCATGATTTAAATTGCTTGTGTGTCAAGGTACTACTGTAAATAAGAAACAAGAACAGGGCCCTGGTCTGTTAGCTCAGTGGTAGAGCACTGGCCCAGTGTGTGGAAGTCCTGGGTTTGATTCCCAGTCAGGGCACAGAGGAGAGGCGCCCATCTGCTCCTCCACCCCACCCCCTCTCGCTTTTCTTCCCCTCCCCCTCTTGCGTCTCCCTTCTCTCACTCTTTTCTCCTCCCCTCCTGCAGCCAAGGCTCCATTAGAGCGAGTTGGCCCGAGGCACTAAGGATGGATCCATGGCCTCTGCCTCAGGCGCTAAAAATGGCTCTGATTGCAACGAAGCAAGGGTCCCAGATGCAAGGAGCATCACCCCCTGGTGTGCTTGCTGGGTGGACACCTGTCGGGCACATGCGGGTGTCTGTCTCTGCCTCCCCTCCTCTCACTCAAAAAAAAAGGAAGGAAGGAAGGAAGGAAGGAAGGAAGGAAGGAAGGAAGGAAGGAAGGAAGGAAGGAAGGAAGGAAGGAAGGAAGGAAGGAAGGAAGGAAGGAAAAGAAACAAGAACAGAATTTAACAAAACTAATTTTGTCAAATATACAACAATATTATAAACTTTAAGGCAATCAGATGTAAATTCTTTCCCAGTAAATAAAAAGTTACACCAGACCATTTAAAGGAAATTAGTGCCAGAACAAAATTTAATTGAGTGCATGGGAATGATCATCCCAAACAAGGTCCAGTCTTGACCGATGAGAGCGTCTCAGGGGCCTTCAGAGTTGATCAAACTTTCAAGTGCCCGGAGAGACGATTCATTTCCAAGTGTACACTGAAAATATCCTGATGTGAAGAATGTTTATGAAACACAGCCTAAATAAAATCTAAATCTAAATGACTGCAATGTGATGGGGAAAAAACACATACCATTATCTTATAAAGTAAAACAAGAAAGAGGATGGGGGTGGGGATGATTCCTTCAGGGATTTAAAGCGACAAGCTCTTGCCAACCAAGTTTCTTATTAGAAATTTGAAAATAACAAAACATGTTTTTGTGGAAAATGCAAGAACAGCATCTTGACCAATCTTGGTTGAATAAAATGATATTAAATAGACAAGTACATTATATACAAATGCAAAACAGAGTTCAACGTGAAGGAACTTGAGCCAACAAGGCCTGTTTAATCATTTTTATGTTGGAATTGTCAAGACTCTTTTTTCCTTATTAAGGCAACATATGAAAAAGGCTGATTCCATTATTTTTAAAAAAGACACAGAGAGAGAGACAGAGAGAGGGACAGATGGGGACAGTCAGACAGGAAGGCAGAGAGATGAGAAGCATGAATTCTTTGTTATGGCACCTTAGTTTCTCATTGATTGTTTTCTCATATGTGCTGGGGGGGGCTACAGCAGAGTGAGTGACCCCTTGCACAAACCAGAGACCTTGCGTTCAAGCAAGCGACCATGGGGTCATGTCTATGATCCCACCCTCAAGCCAGTGACCCCGGTGTTTCAAACCTGGGTCCTCCGCGTCCCAGTCCGACGCTCTATTCACTTCACCACTGCCTGGTCAGGCTGATTCCAAAATCCGACCAAACAAATCATGGTTTTAAACATGTCATGTTGTTAAATGAAACACCAGTAACAAAAACAACAAAAACTGCACTCAAAGGCAGCTACAGCCATCAGCTATCAAAAGTGCACTCACACTCCTCAAGGCCTTTCTTCCTCTTATTGGGTCCAACATGAGAGAAATCCTGTCACTGATAAGAAATCTCACAAAAATGGGGCAAGACCACATTTTAAACAAATACTCGCCAACAATATCCACCCAACAACATTGTATAATAAAAGACAACATCAGCTTCCTGGTGGCCAGCCACCACGGTGCTGTCCAGGACCCACACTGACTCAGCCATAAGCACTAGCCGTTTACTCTTTTTTTTAAGTCCTTATTCTTCTTTTTTAATTTTTTAAAATAATTTTATTTTTTAATGGGGCGACATCAATAAATCAGGGTACATATATTCAAAGATAACATGTCCAGGTTATCTTGTCATTCAATTATTTTGCATACCCATCACCCAAAGTCAGATTGTCCTCTGTCATCTTCTATCTAGTTTTCTTTGTGCCCTGCCCCTTTCCCTCTCCCTCTCCCTTCTCCCCTCGTAACCACCACACTCTTATCAATGTCTCTTAGTCTCACTTTTATATCCCACCTACATATGAAATAATGCAGTTTTTTTCTGATTTACTTATTTCACTTTGTATAATGTTATCAAGATCCCACCATTTTGCTGTAAATGATCTGATGTCATCATTTCTTATGGCTGAGTAGTATTCCATAGTGTATATGTGCCACATCTTCTTTATCCAGTCATCTATTGATGGGCTTTTTGGTTGTTTCCATGTCCTGGCCACTGTGAACAATGCTGCAATGAACATGGGGCTGCATGTGTCTTTACGTATCAATGTTTCTGAGTTTTTGGGGTATATACCCAGTAGAGGGATTGTTGGGTCATAAGGTAGTTCTAGTTTCAGTTTTTTGAGGAACCACTATACTTTCTTCCATAATGGTTGTACTACTTTACATTCCCACCAACGTTTACTCTTTTTAAGCAGCAGACATCATAAAACATTTAAGACCACGAATAGTGGGATTCAAGGCCCACATTTAAATAAATGAAACGGTCCGAAAGACCCATCATGTTGTTACACAAAGCACAACACTGCGCCGGCAGGTGGCTAATGGACGTTCGCAGTCACCAATCCAGGAGCACATGCGAAGTGTCTCTCAAAGTATATCAGGATACACCATCTACCCGAGTGTCTCTGCCGCGGACCAGCGTGGCTCCTAATAACGGTGCAGAATTAAGGAAACACACTTATCAAAACAAAAACAATGGGACCGGGAGGACTCTTCAACATGCCTGGCAGTATCCGAGTGCCCCATAGCCCCAGTTTGCTTTATTTTATAGCCATATGCAAATCAAGGACCCTGATACAAAGTTGCACATCCAACGCTAAGACAGGAACTCTCCCAAGGCAAAAACAGGATACATTAGTGAAATCTACCAACACCTGAAACAAACAAAGAGTCAGAGGAAGGGCATGTATATTGCTTCCAGCAACCCAAGGAAGCAAGTAGAGTGGGTGCAAATACTCAGCATCATAGCCAATATGGAGATGGAGGGGGGATAACTTAGCCTTTTGCTAAGCTTCGAATCTACAATGGCTTTGTGCCATTTAGGGTCCACAACATGTCTCTAAATCAAATTATAGACACCTAATTACAAAATAAAATAAATTAAACTCACACCTTGAGATCACGAGACAGGGAGCCGCCATGTCCCCTCAACATCAAGAGAAAGCTTTTACGGAAACCGCACTGCACAATCCAGATTTTCAGGAGCTTGGTCGTGTGGCAGTGCTTCGTGAACAGCTTTCTGCGGCCCCGCCTTCACACACCCTCATTGAAGAGCCTGCAACGATGGACAGGGAGACTGTCCGCTCTCTCCAGATCTATGAGTGGAAACGTTGCCCATATCCCAAGGCCCAAACAGAAATCTCATCTTTGCTCATACTGTTAGCACTTTTATATCTATGACCAGTCTTCAATGTCCGTCTCCTGTACTCAGGCCTTGGCATATACCATAGAGAGCCTCTATGTCATTTCTCATTTTGGAAATCTTGCAGACCAAGTTCATCCAGGCCTAGTTCAATTGCACTCTCCTCCATAGAGCCTTCCACACTTTACTTCTCTCATCCTTACGGGTAATTGTGAGTTTTACTTTGCTGTTAGACGAGGACACGAGGAGACATCAGAGCTGGGATGCAGGGGAATCATGTGAGCTCTGGGGTCAGATAGTATTGTCCTGGGCACAATAAGAAGGACCAAAAGTTTTATTCCAAAGTACTTAATTCCAATGCACTTAGAATTTGGGCAAGTCAGTTAAGGTGGTAAGAACTGGGGCCAAGGCAAGGAAAACCGACAACAAGGTCATAGCAGACTCCCAGGACTGGTCCCAGCAATTAATACAAACAACTCCCAACCCCTCATTTCAGGATTTCCATATCTGATCATTTCTTCCTTTTGTCTGCGGACATCTATTCCCCTTTCCACTTTCAAGACTCAGGAATGAGCAGCCTCTTCTCTGACTGCTTCCCTGAATTCATGTTCCCACCCCCACGTGCAGAGTAATGATTTCTTCTGTTGTCGTATGATGAAAGATTGCCAGTTCCAGATCTTGTCTGGAAAGGGTACCAAGTCTCATATAATTTGAGACTGTAAGCCTGTTCTTTTTCAGTAGGCTGTCTGCTAAGTGAATTTTACAGCTACCCAAACAGGGATATGCAGCTCAGTTTAGGAATGAGTACCTTCAATGTTGAACTCGACTGCTCCCAACTGTGGTAGGTGGACCACATCGTCACTGGGACATGTGATGTCATTGTTCATGATACTGTCCTACCCACCCTGGAATATCATCCACATGCAACAACAGAAGCTGATAGAAATGGCCTCAGAGTTCTGCATGAGGCTACATAAAGACATAGTAAAATAGAACTGGGTAAATTCAGTTCCAAAGACATCTAGGCCAGACCTGTGGTGGCGCAGTGGATAAAGCCTCGACCTGGGAACACTGAGGTTGCCGGTTCGAATCCCTGGGCTTTCCTGGTTAAGGCACATATGGGAGTTGATGCTTCCTGCTCCCATTCTCTCTCTTTCTTTCTCTTTCTCTCTCCTCTCTCTCTAACAGTGAATAAATACAATCTAAAAAAAATAAGAGAACAAAACCAAACACCAGAGACATCTAGCCAGATGATTGCGCAGTGCTATGAACATAGCAACTGGCCTACATCGGTGGCTACCCACTAGAACCTGGCTACGTCTTTGGGAACTCAAATAAAGATAGGTGAGTCCCTCCAGAGTTGGTCTTTCAACACGTTTACACTATTTTTGGTTGTTTATTCTTCATTATGAACATTAAAATAAGCTTGACTAATGAAAACAAAATCCTCTTGGTGTTTTGGTAGGATCGTGTTGGGGGGAAATTGTTGCGGCGCAACCCACGAGGAACAGAACCAGAGCCCAAACTGATTAGGAATTCGGAGAACCTTTATTAGCCAGCCGGCGTCTGTCCGCTGACCGGGAAAGCAACGAACAGGGATGAGCTGGGGCGGGGGGTATTCATAGGCAAAAAGCACAAGGTTACAGTTGTTTCAGCACGTTTGTACAATATCTTTGCAAAAGTACACACTGTTCTAAGGATAATAAACCACCTTCCTGTAGTATCTGCAAGGCTGACGCACAGAGAACAAACACATCCTGCGTCTGTTAGCAAGATTGGATCTGCTGAGGCTTGTAAGAATTTCCTACTAGCAGCTGTAGCTATAAACTAGTTCCTCTTAAGCGTTGAGCTAAATTGGGTCAGGGGTCCTCAGCATGGGCTGGCACGCCAGCACAGAAATTAGTTGGGTTAAACACAATATTGACTCACGAATTACTTCGTCATGGGTTGCAAGTGTAATCTGACTTAGAGAAATTTCACATCTTTAGATATGGGGATATCTTACTATTTGTTTGTTTGTTTATCTTTCTTTAGCATTTAGAAACTTTCACGTGGCTTTTACAATTAAAAAAATATATATTGCTAGGCACCATTTCCTTTGAATTGCTTTTCTGAATAAGGTATAAAACACCACTGTATATCCTAACTGGTTATTTTCTGTATATATAAAAGTCTGTGACAAATTTATATTACTTTTTTACCCAGCCATACGAATGAACTAAGATATAGTGAGTGACGGTTAGTTGCCACTCCTCCTTTCCAATTTGTGAAACACTTAGTGATTCCATTCCTTTATGGTCACTTAAAAACATGTACAAAGTCGCATATGGAAAGCATCACGCTTCTCTTATTTTTGTCGGTTGGTTTCTATACTGATAATCCTTCTTTGTCCTCTCAAATAGCACATTAAGAGATTTCTTATCATTTAGCCCTCTTCACATTAACTAATTATGGTGCATTACTTTTCTAACATCCTGCTCTGGATTGTGTTGACTACCATTTCCGTTATGGTGCAAGGCCACCGCATCTACAACCAGCGGTGTAATACTCCTCTGGCTGAGAGATTCATCCATGAGCAGGAAAATGTGCTCACAGATCCTCACTCAAGTGGTGTCCAGAGCTGACGGTCAGCCAAAATGACGCAGGAGCCAAGGGTTGGAAGGGAATTTGAGGCAGAACTCCCCAAGCCTGGTTAAAGGGACCCTCCGTTCCCACCTGCGGCAGGCAACTGCCTCACCACATAGAGCTAGGTATGCTAGGCTCCTCGTACGATTCCCGCCCCGCCCCGCCCCGGAGGCCGGACCCGGAAAAGTTCAGCCCCCTGCCCCTCCGACTTCACCTCTCTTCTTTCACCCGGAGTTAGCCACGCCCCTCCCCTCCTTCTCAGGCCGTAAGTCAGTGCCAAGGCCTTCCTCTTTGGCGCCTGCGTACTAGCGACCACACGACCTGTGGGCGGAGCCCGCGCAGGCGCAGAGTATGTACCTCGCTCTGCCCCCGCCCACCGCAGCCAAGGGCCCGCCCGCCCGTGCACACACGCACTTCCCTCCACGCCGCCCCGCCCACCCCCGCCCAGCCCCGCCCAGCCCAGACGAGCCAGAGCCAGAGCGGTGCGATGGACGGCCGAGTGCAGCTGATTAAGGCCCTCCTGGCCCTGCCCATCAGGCCCCGCACGCGTCGGTGGAGGAACCCGATTCCCTTCCCCGAGACGTTTGACGGCGATACCGATCGGCTCCCGGAGTTCATCGTGCAGACCGGCGCCTACATGTTGGTGGACGAGACCCTGTTCTCCAGCGATGCCCTGAAGGTGACGTTCCTCATCACCCGCCTCACCGGGCCTGCCCTGCAGTGGGTGATCCCCTACATCAGGAAGGAGAGCCCCCTGCTCAATGATTACCGGGGCTTCCTGGCCGAGATGAAGCGGGTCTTTGGATGGGTGGAGGACGAGGACTTCTAGGCCGCGAGACCCTCGGGCCTGGGGACAGGTGCTCTCGGGGGAGGGTCCCCATGCCAGTGGCTGCGGCCCCCATCGCCACGGGCGTCCTCCCGCCGCGCCTCCCCCTCCCCGACGTTCCGGTCGCTGTGGTCTCCCCCGAGCTCCTGTCCCCTCCCGCGTAGTGCTTGCCTTTGTTCCAGGAATAGCGCTCTTCCGTTCCTGCCGCTGCCGCTGGGCCTCGCTCTGGAGCGCGCCGCCGCCCACCCCCGCCAGCCCGGCCCCTCCCTCCCGTGCACACTTGGACTCTGTCCTGGGCTCCAGCCGCGCGCTGGGCTCCCGTGGCACACTGGACAGACCCCCACGGCCCGGCCGCTGCCAGCCTCTCCCTGCCAGGCTGCCAGGCCTGCATGGATGTGCCCAGAGACCTGCGCTGCGGCTGCCGTCACCATCCGCCGACTCCCACCGACAGACAGACTGCAGCCTCCAGAGAGCTAGCTCTATCTCATCTCCCCCAGGTGGTATCTGAGCTGGTCACAGCCCCTGGACAATGATTCCAGCAGCTCACCACCTCCTAGAGGGGCCGACCAGCCTTTCTCCGCTGTCAGGGGGGGACCCATTCCTTTTTTACTCTGAGAACTCTGGAAAGTTGAACGTTCTTTTTTTTTTTTAATTTTTTTTTTTGTATTTTTCTGAAGCTGGAAACGGGGAGAGACAGTCAGACAGACTCCCGCATGCGCCCGACCGGGATCCACCCTGCACGCCCACAGGTGGCTAAGCTCTGCCCACCAGGGGGCGATGCTCTGCCCCTCCGGGGCTTGCTCTGCCGTGACCAGAGCCACTCTAGCGCCTGGGGCAGAGGCCGAGGAGCCATCCCCAGCGCCAGGACCATCTTTGCTGCAGTGGAGCCTTGGCTGCTGGAAGGGAAGAGAGAGACAGAGAGGAAGGAGGGGGGGTGGAGAAGCAAATGGGTGCTTCTCCTATGTGCCCTGGCCGGGAATCGAACCCGGGTCCCCCTCACGCCAGGCCGACGCTCTACCGCTGAGCCAACCGGCCAGGGCCGAAAGGTGAACGTTCTTAAGCGTGCCCCACAGCCAAAATGAATCCCTCATTTTCTCCTGTGTACTTGTTTTGTCGGGTATCCAATTCTCTTCTTAATTTGCAGTGTTTTCTTAGTTATGTATTGGTAGTCAACTAAGTAACTCTTAGATTTTACCATATTTCTCAACACTGAACATAATACTTCTTATTTTATTTTTTTTAATATAAGAATTAAATTTAATGGCGTGTCATTGATCAATATGAGTACGTTGGTTTCAGGTAAACACTTATATAGCTTTTGAACTGTTTATTGTTTTGTGTACCCATCACCCAAAGTCAAAGCATTTTTCACCCTATATTTATCCCCCTTTATTCTCCCACCCCACCCACCTCCCTCTGGTAACCACTTTTATCTGTGTCCATAACTCCTAGTTTTATATCCCACTTATTTGTGAAATTATATAGTTCTTAGCTTTTTCTGATTTACTCTTTCCACTTATTATAATGTTCTCAAATGTGACACACTATTAAAAATAATTTGTCACAATACATATTGCACTATTTTTTTTCCTGTAAAAGTCTTCCTTTTCCTGTTCAAGAAAACTATCCCTCTCCATTCCATGGGTGATATTAGACACACTCTCCACTGTGTTGATTATTGTATACAAAACATCAAATTAGAAACCTAGGTGGTCCTACTGATGGAGACTCCAGTGACAACTGTTGTATCCCAGAGAAAGAACCCTAAATCGTCTAAGATTGTTTCAATCCTTTTAAGAAACTGATCTTTATTTTTGCCAAGGCAATGTGAAAAATCAGCAAGGAGGCTTCTCTGAAAAGTTTTCCTTGCCCCCCCCCAAAGAAACATTTTGAAAGCACCCAAATTTTCCTAACCATAATCCCACATAGATTGTGAACGATGGCCAAGTTTTATAATCCATTCTTCAGGGAACCAGCAAAATTACATTGGTGCTTCTAAAAAAAACATGGAACATTCATTATGTAGGTAGTGACAGTGGGCAGAAGCATGGGAGAAATGAGATTGTTTGGAAACCAACCTTGTTTTTGACCTGTAGGACATAAAAGTGTACACATCCCTGATGAGCAGGAAAAAGTTGCTCTTTGTTTATCTGCAGTTTAACCTCATATTTATAGTACTTTTAAAAGCCTGTGCTCCCTCACCAATTATTGTTCAACAAAGTTAAATATGGTAAGTCAGATAGGTGATCCATAGGTCAGACAATTCTCTGGTGTGATTTTTAAAGGTTCTATGTTACATGCTGTTGAGTCGGCTCCAACATTGGAGATTTTATGAGTTAGTGATGTCTATAATGTCAGTCCTCAGCCCTTCTCAGTCTTGTGGACTAATGCGTCTGGTTTTCTTTATGCAGTGTCTCTCTTTCCCAGCTGCTTTCTATTTTACAATCAACTTTTTGTCTCATTTCTAAATGTTAGTGATTTTCCAGACATGAGATAGAGGAATAATTCACACCAGTGGTTTGTTTTGTTTTTTTCATTTTTATTGCTTTGTCTATTTTCTTTATTTGCAAAGGTATGCTTTTGCCATTCGTGTGCTGTGATTTGCAGAACCATATGTACATAGAGCTGGAATAACATTACCTGCATTATGTGTCTTGATCATTTCTCTTTTTTAATTTGAATTTGTTGGTGTGACACTGTAACAAAATTATACAGGATTCAGGTGAGCAAGTCTACAACCCATTATCTATAAACTACTGTGCGTTCACCACCCCAAGTCAAGTCTCTATCACCATTTATCTCTACTGTACCCTCCTCCACCTCCCCCCACTCCCATCTTGATTATTTCTTGTTTTTATTTTTATTTTTTTTAGATTTTATTTGTCGATTTTTGGAGAGGAGATAGAGAAAGAGAGGAAGAGTGACAGAAAGGGGAGAAGCATGAAGCATCAATTTATAGTAGTTGCTTCCTTTATGTGCCTTGACCAGGTAAGTCCAGAGATTGAACTGGTAACCTCAACATTCCAGATCAATATTTATCCACTATGCCACCACAAGTCAGTCAAAATGAAAGAGAAGAGAATTATTTTTTACTATTATTTATTTTAGAGAGGGTGGAGAGACAGAGAGAAGGAGAAAGGAGCAGGAAGCATCAACTCCCATATGTGCCTTGACTGAGCAAGCACAGGGTTTCAAACAACCCTGTTAGCGACCTCAACATTCTAGGTCCACATTTTATCTGCTGCACCACCACAGGTCAGGCAATTATTTCTTATTCCTCCAAAAAGTGAAACTGTAACTTGGAATTTGACATGTAATATGTGGAAGTCTTGAAAAATAATTTGTGTTGCTTAATGAAGTGAATTTTTATGGTTCACTACATTCTTAAAACAGTTGAAATCAGTCTAATTATGTCCAGTTCAAGGTGCTGACAGTCTGTCTTCCTGGATGTACAGACAGGATAATCATGTTAAGCATATTCACTATTTGGTTTTAAACAGATTTGTTCATTTGAGAATTTTTTGGAAGCAGTTTAGGGAGTAGTCACAGCATATTCTCTACAATCTGTGTCCACCTGAGTTTAGAGGTAGGTGGGATGGACAGGGTCCTGCTGGGTACACTTGGAATAATGTCAGTTATTCCCCACCTCCTTCAGCAGAAGTGTCCCAGAAGTTTTCTACCTTCTGACAGAATGGCTGTCTTAGGGATTTTTCTCACCTACTCTATTTGCATCATCTCCAGGCTTTTTATGTGCTCCACATGTCTTGTGGAGGTTTAATAGTTTGCAAGAATTGTGATCATTTTTGTAAGATTTCATAAAAGGAAATAAATGTTATTTGTAAGGGGAAACAGTAGTTTATTTTTTATTAGTGTCTCAGGTACTTTTGACTGCTCTAACAAAATAACATAGCTTTGGTAACTAAAACAATAAGACACTTATTTTACAGTTTTTGAGGCTGGGAAGTTCATGCTGGTACATTAGGCGTACTGTAAGGGCTCACTTAACTGGTTTGCAAGTGGCTGCCTTCTTGCTGTATCCTCACATGGTGGAGAGAAAGACACTCAAAGAGAGAACACTCCTGTCTCTTCCTCTTCTTATAAAGGCACTGATCCCATCTTGGGGCTCCAACTTTATGACCTTACCTAAACCTAATAACCTCCCTTGATTTCCTGCCTCCAAATACCATCACATTGTGTACTAAGGCTTCCATATATGGGTTTGGGGAGGGAGGATAGAAACATTCAGTCCATAGCAGTTACTTCAGTTATCTCGCTCCTTACAGTTGTCATTCTTAGTTTGTTTCCTTCACTTCCTTCTAGCAATCTATACTATCCCCCATCATGAAGCCCTACTCAGGTAAACATCAAAGGAGGGAGAAACAGAAAGACTGGGGAAAGGAAGAGAAATACAAAAGGTGTGAGAGAGAAAATGCAATTCAACTAAAATTTTGTGGTGGTGGTTGCAATGGATGTTGACTTACAGTATATAATTAAGACATTACAAATATTGTGATACACAAGTACAACAATTTAATAAAGAAAATGCAGGCATGGGGGGGACAAATTGGCCTTTGAATGGTTTAGTGTCCTGAGATTTTGGGTTCCAGGGCAATCCTGGCAGACAATGTTACGGTTAAATTAGCCCCTGTAAAACTCATATTCCCCTCACCCAAACATTTTGTAAAAGTAGAATTAATTGCTTGCTCTTCTCTATCCATACAGCTGCCTGGCCTTCACTATGTAATGTAGCAAAAGCTTACCTTCACAAAAATGCATTGGGGAGGAACCTGACCATTAGGGGAGCTGTAAATCACAATAGCTGTTTGTGAAAGCAGGCTCACAGACTCAGGCCCCCAGCTGTTACTGGGAGACTGACCTCTTGACTGTCTTCAGGATTTACCAAGAACACCTAGTCTGCTCTATATCAGAGAATTGTGTCTCTGCAGCAGAAATCCCCTTGTTAAGTCAGTAACCAAGGCCACAAGAACTCTGGTATGCTCATCTAAATTTGCCCAGGTGCACAAACCCCATGCCAGCAAATCCCCTGTATCTAATGCCCCCCCCTTCAGCTTAGGACTGACACCCTTTGGTCTCAGTCCGCTTGCCCCCAAGCAATTTTGAAAATAAAAATTTCCTTTTGGAACACACCAGCCTTGTGTTTTCAGTTTGTCCCGCTGTTTCTACCTTTCAGAGAGAACTTGTGTAATAAGTGGCTTGAAAATACCCTGTCCAGCTGGCTCAGTGATAGAGCATTGGCCAGGAATGTGGAAGTCATGGGTTCGATTCCCGACCAGGGCATACAGAAGAAGCGCCCATCTGCTTCTACATTCTTCTGCCTCTCCTTCCTATCTTTCTCTTCCTCTCCCGCAGCCAGGGCTCCATTGGAGCAGGGTTGGCCCAAGCTCTGAGGATGGCTTCATGGCCTCTGCCTCAGGTGCTATAATGGCTCTGGTTACAATGGAGCAATGCCCCAGATGGGCAGAGCATTGCCCCTTAGTGGGCTTGCTGAGTGGAACCCAGTCAGGTGCATGTGGGAGTCTGTCTCTCTGCTTCCCCACTTCTCATTTCAGAAAAATACAAAAAAAAGGAAAGAAAACATAACTCAAAACTTTATGAACATAATTCTCACAGCTTCTTGATGAACACCTATCAAAGTTTTATTTAACTTGTTTTCAGGAAACCAGTTCATAGAAAAATTTAAAGATTGTGGAGATATAAATGCAGTAATAAGATTTTTAATTTAGCCTAACCAGGCGGTTTTCAGTGGCCTGAGCATCAGCCTGGGATGCTGAGGACCAATGTTTGAAACCCCGAGATTGCTAGCTTGAGCGCAGGCTTATCCAGCTTAAGCACAGGGTCGTTGTCTTGAGTGTGGGATCATAGACATGACCCCATGGTCGCTGGCTTGAGCGTAAAGGTCACTGGCTTGAGCAAGGGGTCATTCACTCTGCTGTAGCCCCCTGGTCAAGGCACATATGAGAAAGCAATCAATGAACAACTAAGGTGCCCCAATGAAGAATTGATGCTTCTTATATCTCTCTCTTTCTGTCTGTTTGTCCCTCCCTCTTAAAAAAATATATATATATATATTTATAATATATATATTAATTTAGGTACAAATCTGCTCAATGTCCAGAAAAATATTACTTATTATTGTATTTCTACAAATTAACCTCTCAAATCTACAGTATTTTTTTTTCTATTTTCATAAGGCTCACTTTATTCCATTTAAAGGGTGTCCTTGATTTATAGGTAAGGGCCAATATAATAACAAAATTGCTAGAAAATTTTAGCACACCCTGTGTCCCAGGAAACTTAGATGTTCTTTTTTTAAAACAATATTTTATTTATTGGTTTTAGAGAGGGGAGAGAGAGAGAGAGAGAAAGGGGTAGAAGAGCAGGAAGCATCAGCTCCTAGATGCTGCTTGACCCAGCAAGCCTGGGGTTTTGAACCTGCAACCTCAGCATTCTAGGTCGACCTTTTATCCACTGCACCACCACAGATCAGACCAGATATTCTTTTTTATTTCTTTTTTTTTTTTTTTTTTTTTTTGTATTTTTCCGAAGCTGGAAATGGGGAGGCAGTCAGACAGAGTCCTGCATGCGCCCAACCGGGATCCACCCGGCATGCCCACCAGGGGGCGATGCTCTGCCCATCTTGAGGCATAGCTCTGCTGCAATCAGAGCCATTCTAGCACCTGAGGCAGAGGCCACAGAGCCATCCTCAGCGCCCGGGCCAACTTTGCTCCAGTGGAGCCTTGGCTGCGGGAGGGGAAGAGAGAGACAGAGAGGAAGGAGGGGGGAGGGGTGGAGAAGCAGATGGGCACTTCTCCTGTGTGCCCTGGCCGGGAATCGAACCCGGGACGCCTGCATGCCAGGCCGACGCTCTACCACTGAGCCAACCGGCCAGGGCTTCAGACCAGATATTCTTGTTTAATCCTCTATATTTCCCAGTGAAGGTAAACACTTTATATTTGAGGAAACTGTGGCTTAGAAAGGACAATTAATTTTTCCAAGCTACTATGGCTAAAAAGTTGCAGAGCTGGGATTCACATCGAAGATACCAGAAATCCTGTACTTTTAAAAAATATGCTGCCTGTCCCAGGGCTATTTTTATTTTTAACAGCTGTATTCAAATGAAATTTGCATGCTGTAAATTTCATCCATTTAAATTGTAAAAGTTAATGGCTTTTAGTTACAGAGTTCTACAATGTCACCATAATCTAATTTTAGAACATCTTCATCACCTAAAAAGAAGCCTCTTAGTTCAGGCTGCTATAACAAATAGTATAGACTGGATGGCTGAAACAGCATTTATTTCTCACAGGTCTGGAGGCTGACAAGTTCAAGATCAAGGGGCTGGAATATTTTATGTCTAGTGAAGGCACTCTTTTTTGTTTGCAGATAGCCACCTTTCTGCTGTATACTCACATGGGGGAGGGTGGCTCTTCGGTCTCTTCTTTCAAAAATTATTTAGATGTTATTAATATGTAAAAAGCTTTACATGTTTAATATAAAGAGTTGGCAAAGTAGGTTTACTGTTGTGAGTACATAAAACAGTTAATAAAGCTGTTGTAGTAACCATACTCTGCATGTCTTTTCCATATGAACTATATTTCTACAAATTAACCTCTCAAAGCTACAGTAATTTTTCCATCCTCTTCCTCCTCCACTATCTAAAATTCCATAATTTCAGATACCAGAACAACTGTAACCCTACTTTTGCCAGCCCATGTATAAAACTTGATTAGTTGGGGGATAAGAATATATATCTGTGGAACTATCACCACCAACAGGGCAGAGATACATCTATCATCTACCAGTATTTTTTCCCGCCCCCTTTACTATTATTAGTGTATGTTTGTATGTGTGCGTGCACATGTGTGACATAAGAACACCTAATATAAAATTTACCAGAACTCATGGTATAAAATCTCTTAGAAGAAAACATAGGGAAAACCTCCTTGACATTGGTCTTGGCAATGATCTCTTTTGGCTATGACACCAAAAGCACAGACAACAAGGAAAAAAAGTGAGATTTTTATCAAATGAAAAAGCTTCTACACAACCTGACCAGTGGTGGCACAGTGGAGAGTGTCAACACCAAATGCTGAGGTCACTGGTTTGAAGCTCCTAGGTCACATACTAGAGAATGGGCTTGTTGTCTTGGCACCGGGTTGCTAACTTGAACATGGGATCGTCAACACAATCCCAAAGGTTGCCAGCTTGAGCCCAAAGGTTGCTGGCGTAAAAAGCCTAAGGTCATTGGTTTGAGCAAAGAGTCACTGGCTTGGCTTGAACCGAGGTCTTATCCCTGGTCAAGGCACATACAAGAAACAACAAATGCACAACTAAAGTAAAAGCAACTATGAGTTGATGCTTTTTACTCTCTTTCTTTCTGTCTTTCTTTTTCTCTAAAATTAAATAAATAAATAACTTCTGCATAACAAAAGAAACAATCAACAACCTGCAAATTCAACCTATGGAATAGGAGAAAATATTGGCAAACCACATATGTGATAAGGAGCTGATATCCAAAATATATAATGAACTCCTGCAACTCAACTGCAAGAAAGCAAATAAACAACAAAAAAAACCCACTTCAATTAAATATTTAAAAATTGAGTAAAGTACCTAAATATACATTTCTCCAAAGTAGACATGCAAATGGCCAATAGCTATATGATAAAGAGCTCAACATCACTAACATTAGAAAAATGCAAATCAAAACCACAGTGAGCTATCATCTTAGACCTATTAGGATGACTATTATTAAAAAAATAAAAGAACAAGTGTCAGTGAGGATGTAGAGAAATAAGAACCATGATACACAGTTGATAGGAGTGTAAATTAGTAAATCCATCATGGAAAATAGTATGAGAGGTTTTTTTAAAAAATTAAAACCAGAACTACCATATGATCTAGCATTCCCACTTCTGGGTATTTATCCAAAGAATTGAAATCAAGATCTCTCTAAGAGATGCCTGCATGCCCGTATTCATTGCAACATTATTCACAATAGCCAAGATTGTTCATTGATAGGTGAATAGATAAAGATAATGTAGTATATAAATACAATGGAATATTATTCAGCCTTAAAAAAAGAAACAAACTTGATTTGGCTTAAACTCACGCAATTTACTTTGTCACCTCCCAGTACCTTTTGCTGAATTTTAACTATGAATTACTACACATTTGCAGGAAGCTTGAGCTGAGAAGGATATTGTTGGCAAGGACTCAGCCCTTAACATCAGGTAAGGCACAAAAACCTGAAAGGTGGTATCTGAAAATGATGGAAATTTACATAGCAGAGGACGGATCAAGATTTTAATCTGGAGACCAATTACAGTTATGGGGGCTGTAATTTATTACATTAATCTCATTTTCTAAGTTTTCTCTAAGAAAGAGAGGCCATACAAATCATGAAGGAGATGTTTTTCTAACTTGCATAGAGAAGTAGATCTGTGTTGCACAAGGGGTGCAGTGATGTATTTGTGGAAGTGTGCCTCTTGGATCTACCTTCAACACAATCTTCTATGATGATAATGTAATGGGGAATAAATATGCTATATCATTGATACTAGTATGACTAGCCATAGAATAAAATTAAAATAAGAATATACTAATAATATAAGCTTATAAAATAATTTCTGTAAAGCCACTCATGTTAATCTTAGTAAATATTAAACCCAACTCATTACTCTAACTGTAATTATGATTTAATATTACCAATCTAGTAATCAAAGTAATGTATTCTGTAACAAACAAAAAGTATATAATCAATCCTGTGCTTTCACCTCTGGTTGAGTTCTCCTTACAGTTCAACAGCCTGTTCCCCTCATGGAATAAGGAACATTAATGCTGGCAATAATTTACAGATATCTAGCTGATGCACATCAAGAGCTAACATCATAGAGAAAAGAGTGAACCCTCAGCCCCTCTCCCCTCTGGACAGCCTGACCACAGGACTGTGGAGACACCAGTTTAACTGAAAATAATAATTATCTTTCGGAAGGACAATGACTCTAGTTTTTAAGTTATTTGCTAATTTCAGTTCCAGTTACAAGACCAAGAGGACTGCAGAAGTGTCCAGTAAGCCATTAAAATAAGAAAAAGCTCCTTTCTTAAGAGAATCCACATATCTGGCCTCCCTTCCAGGAGTTCTCCCGTGTCCAGAATTCCTCCAATCCCCTATATAATCTGGCCAAGGCATCTGAGCTGTTAAGATGGATTTTTGAGAACAGGAGTACCTCTATCTTCTCAGGTGGTTGGCATTTGAATAACTCTTTCCTTTGCACCAGCACCTGTGTCAAAAATATTAGCTTTTTGTGTATCGGCAAGCAGCCAAACCTGCATTTAATAACAATAATAGTAAGCAACCACCTTCTAGCTACTGCACTTTTAGACTTAATGTAGTATTCATACTGAGGCCGGGCTCTCTTTAGGATGCTACCAGCCAATGACTGAGCAGTGGAGGGGTACCAGAACTGACCACTCCTGTCTGACACACAACTCCAATAACAACAGTCTTTGCTCTGGGTTCCATATTTATCCAAATGATATTTTTCTTTATATTTGAGCTGCAGGCTGAGTCTCTTCCTTCTTTCTCCCTCTCCTTTCACAGACTGAAGGCTCCCTTCACCTGTCCCTTCTTTTCCTCCTCTTTTTTATCCTTCCCTGGTGTTTTCCCTAATAAACTTCATGAATGTTCTATCTTGCCATCTACTTTTTGGAGGACCTCAAATCATAAAATACAAAAATTATAAACTGGACTTCATATAAATAATGAAAAACTTCAAAAGATTACTTTCAGAAAGTGACAAGAATGGTACACACCTAGAAAAAACAGTTGCAATGCATATATATGACAGAATTTTAATGCAGACTATAATAAAGAACCACTACAACTTAATAGTAAGAAGGAAAACAACAATGTAAAAATGGCCTAGCAGCCCTGGCTGGTTCACTCAGTTGGTTAGAGTGTCATCCAGATACACCAAGTTTGGGGGTTTGATCCCTGATTGAGGCACATACAAGAATCAACCAATGAATGTATAAATAAGTAGAATAAATCAATGTTGCTCTTTTTCTCTCCCTTCTTTTATAAATGAAACTTTAAAAAAACCAAAGAAATAAAAATAAAAATGGCCCAGCAACTTGAACAGACCCTTCATAAAAGAAGATATGTGAAAATGGGGTTTCCAGTCATGATGGTGGTGTGTGTAAAAGTGGTACGTGCATTCTTCAGAACCACATCAATTGTCTGATGACAAACATCATTCACAACTACCTGAAATCTGGCTAAACAAAAGTCCTACAACTAAGAATATAATGAAGAAGCTACATTGAGATTGGTAAGAGGGGAAGAGAGGAGGAATTGGCTGGTCCCATACCCACATGTGGTGGATAAAAATCAGGAGGGGTATCTCAGCTCTGGAGTTCCCCACTAAGGAGAGAGGAATTCAGAGCTCACACTAGGCCTCCGAGCCCAGGGTTCCAGTGCCAAGAAGAAAATTCCCTATAACTTCCAGCTGTAAAAACCATTGGGGATTGAGGCTGAGAGAGATGGAGGCTGCAGGAGTCCCAGGCAGCTCCTCTTAAAGGGCCTGCACATGGACTTATTCATACTCACTTCCCCTGAGCTCTAGCACTGTGACAGCAGCTTGAAAGACACAAGAAGGGAGAAGCTGAATTGTCTGGAGTTGGATACAGAAATGGAGGGGTAGTATTCTACCAGACAGAAGTGTTAGCTGAGGCCATTGTTCCTTTTTTGGTCCCTTCCCCCACAGAGCCAGTAGGTTGACACCATATCTGAGTCTTCCTCAACTTAGCTATAACTGTTCATCCAGCCCTGGAGATTCTCTGAGACCCATCCTGACCCAACTTTGGATCCCACCCATGCTGCTTTCAATGGCTTTTCCATACAAGTGGTCTGTCTTGGCTCATACTTCCAACTTTCAAAAAATCTCTCAAATAAGCAGCATCTGACCTCAGCATGTCCCATACATCTTGCTAAGTGGCCCCAGGCCAGGCACTAGCAGCAGCTGGCTTTGATTTGCAGCTTGGCCTCTCCTGGACACCTCTAATGCCAGCACTAGTAGCATCCATCTGCAGGTCACTTTGTAGCTCACACCAGGTCGTCCCATGCAGAACACAGGTGGCAACAGTCCTTGGCCTGCACCTCCTAGGAGGCTCCACTGGACAGCTTCAGACCATGTTGAAACACCACCCACCCACCTCCACAAGCGACACACTCAAGCAGCACAATCAGCAGGCACTAGAGCCCTGCTGAAGTAAGTCCTCCTCCATGGGGTAGACCCCTGCACAGCTGATACTCTATGGTAGTCTCAGCCAGTCCTTGCAGCCAGTCAGCCTGGGGTAAATTTCTCCCATTGATGTGCCAACAGCAATTAAGGCTCAACTACAACAGGAAAGCACACACAACCTACATAGTGGGGCACACCTGGAGTGCCCAGGTTAGATGAAAGGGGAAGCTGTGCCTCTGAGCCTTACAAGAAACATATTACATTAGGCCACTCTACAAAACCCAGGAGACATAGCAGCTTTACCTAATACATAGAAACAAACATAGGTAGGCTTCCAAAATTAGAAGACAAAAAACAAACAAACAAAAAACATTCTAGATGGGAAAAACTCCAGAAAAAGAATTAAACAAGATGGAGACAAGTAATCTACTAGTTGCAGAGTTTAAAACCTTGGTTATAAGAATGCTCAGTGCACTTAGGGGAAGAAGAGTTGAACTTCAATAGAACTTCAACACTATAAAAATGACATGGAAACCATAAAAAAGAACCAGTCAGAAATGAAGGATACACTAACTTAAATAAAGAATAATTTACAGGGAATCAACAGTAGAGTTCATAAAGCCAAGAATCAAATCAGCAACTTGGAATATAAAAGAAGAAGAAGAAGAAGAAGAGGAAGAAGAGGAGGAGGAGGAGGAGGAGGAAGGGGAAGGAGAAGGAGAGGAGGAGGAGGAGGAGGAGAAAGAAGGAGGTGGAGGAGGAGGAGGAGGAGGAGGGGAAAAGAAGAAGAAGACAATAATTAGAAGAGCAAAAAGAAAAAAAGAATCTAGCCCTGGCCATGTAGTTCAGTTGGTTAGAGCATTGTCCCAATATTTCAAGGCTGTGTATTTGATCCCCAGTCAGGGCACATACATGTTTCAAGCAATCAATGCATAAATAAGTGAAACAACAAATCAATGTTTCTCTCTCTCTCTCTCCATTCCCCTCTCTCTAAAATCAATAAATTAAAATATTTTTTAAAGAATCCAAAAAAAAATGAAGATAGTGTAAGTAACTTCTGGGAAAAGATTGCATTAGGGGGGAGGTGCCAGAAGGAGAAGAGAGACAGCAAGAAATTGAAAATTATTTGAAAAAGCAATGACAGAAAAATTTTCTAATCTGGTATAGGAAATAGACATACAAGTCCAGGAAGCACAGAGATTTCCAAGCAAGATGAACCCAAGGAGGCCCACACCAAGACACGTCATAATTAAAATGCAAAAGGTTAAAGGCAAAGAGGGAATCTTAAAAGAAGCAAGAGAAAAACAGATAGTTACCTACAAGGAAACTTTCGTAAGACTGTCAGTTGATTTCTTAACAGAGACTTTGTGAGCCAGAAGGGAGCAGCAAGAACTATTCAAAGTGATGAAAAGCAAGGGGCTACAACCAAGATTACTCTACCCAGCAAAGCTATCATTTAGAAATGAAGGACAGATGAAGAGCTTCCCAGACAAGAAAACACTAAAGGAAGTCATCACCATCAAACCAGTATTAAATGTAATTAAATGAAGAAGAATGAAGAGGAGGAGGAGGAGGAGGAAGAAAGACAAAACATATTAACAATGAAATGGCAATAAATACATATCTATCAATATTTGAATGTAAAAAAAACCCAACAAAATAAATGCATAAGCAGAACAGAAACAGGCTCATAGATACAGAGAATATTTTGATGGTTTCCAGATGGGAGGGGTGTTGGAGTGATAGGTAAAAATGGTGAAGGTATTAAGAAGTACAAATTGGTAATTACAGAATTGTCATGAAGAATATAATCAATAATATTCTAATGCCTATGTACGGTGTTGGATGGGTACAAGATTTATCAAGACAATCCCCTTAGTAAGTTAGATAATGTCTAATCACTGAGGTGTACACCTGAAACTAATATAATATTGTATGTCAACTGTAGTTGAAAAAGAAAAGATTAAAAAATAAGATATATGAGTGAACAACAGGGACATGAGTTATCTGCTTAATATTAATATTCATCAGAAAAATAAAAAACAAAAATACCATGAGATAAGACTCACACACAAATGTCTAAAATTTAAAATAATAAATTACCAATACATTATGATAATGACAGTACCAAGTATTGGTGAGGATGTGGAAGAACTGGAATTTTCATATATTGCTGGTAGGAGTATGTAGTTGTTATATCATTTTGTAAAACATTTTGGCAGGGTTTTTTTTGTGACAGAGACAGAGAGGGAGACAGATAGAGGGGCAGATAGGGACAGTCAGACAAGAAGGGAGAGAGATGAGAAGCATCAATTCCTCGTTGAGGCACCTTAGTTGTTCCTTGATTGCTTTTTCTTATGTGCCTTGACTAGGGGGCTACAGCAGAGTGAGTGACCTCTTGCTCAAGCCAGCAAACCCGCAGTCAAGCTGGTGAGCCTATGTTCAAGCCAGATGAGCCTGTGCTCAAGCTAGCGACCTTGGGGTTTTGAACCTGGTCCTCCGCATCCCAGTCCAATGCTCTATCCACTGTATTACTGCTTGGTCAGACAGTTTGGCAGTCTCTTATAAAGTTAAGTATATACCAACAAAATAACTTAGAAATTCATCTCCTGGGCATTTGCTCTAGAATTGAAAACATATGCCCAAATAAAGACTTGCATAAGTCGCCTGATCAGGCGGTGGCACAGTAGATAGAATGTCAGACTGGGACTCAGAGGACCAAGGTTTGAAACTCCGAGGTCCCTGGCTTGACCGCGGGCTCATCTGGTTTGAGCAAGGCTAACCAACTTGAGCCCAAGGTGGCTGGCTTGAGCAAGTGGTCACTCACTATGCTGTAGCCCCCCCCCGGTCAAGGCACATATGAGAAAGCAATCAATGAACAACTAAGGTGCCGCAAGGAAGAATTGATGCTTCTCATCTCTCTCCCTTTCTGTCTCTCTGTCACTTTCTCTGTCTCTCTCTGTGTTTGTCACACACAAAAAAGACTTGCATAATTCATTTTTATAGTACCTTTATTCATAATACCCTAAAAGTAGAAATTAACCACATTTTCATCAGATTAATAAGTAAAATGAATATGGTATAT
Organism: Saccopteryx leptura; assembly: GCF_036850995.1. NCBI lineage: Eukaryota > Metazoa > Chordata > Mammalia > Chiroptera > Emballonuridae > Saccopteryx > Saccopteryx leptura. The sequence continues at coordinate 131,328,548 of NC_089516.1, read as the reverse complement.
CTACACATTGTAATACTACCTAGCAAAAATAGGGATTAAAGTATTGGTATATGCTATAACAGGGTTGAATATAAAAACATTATGCTGAGACAAAGGAAAGCCAGACATAAAATAGTTCATACAGTGTAACTCCATTTATATGAAATCCTGAATAGGCAAAACTAATCTATAGTCTGGTTTTCTTGGACTTGGGGTATGATTGGTTGCAAGGGGCTCAAGCAAACATTTTAGAGTGATTGAACTGTGGTGGTGTTTACACACATATATACAAATGTATACATATATGAATATACACATACTATGGTGTAAGGCCTAAAATTAAAGCCCAATATTATGTGCTTTCGTGACATCTGGTGAAACTGGAAGGACCTCAGACACCTTAACCACAGGTTCTCCTCGCCACTCTGCCGCCATAGGTAGGGTCCCCCAGCCAAACAAATTTTATCAAGGAGACTAAGTGCAGTTCTTGTTTATCCCTTAGTAGTGGGTTTCCGTTTTCCACCAGTATGAGAAATTAGTCAAACAAGCCAATAACATCCTCCCCCAGGAACCAGGCAGGGGTACTACATCCTATTTATACTACAAACCTGTCTCCACAGCCCCTGCTTGCTCACTTGACTCCCTAGTGCAACGACCCTGTGTGGCATGCAGTGTTCTCTTCCCCTGTGCTGTGACTATATGTGAGTAATAAACTATTGTTTATCTTGTCTGCCCATTGTCAGGTGTCATTCAACCATCCCCATAATCCTAGGGCAGGAATCTGTCCATCACCAATGGGGTGAATAGAAGGCAGTCATATGCTCACACACATATGTGAACATATGTGTGAATGTATTTCAAAATTAATTGAAATGTATACTTAAAATGGGTGATTTTATATAACTTGATCTAATGTTGATTTTTAAATCTATAAAAGAATGGGTTTAATATCCACAATTTAATGAGATTTATCCTATTTTATTATGGTGTTATATGAAAATTTAAGGACCTATGGAATGCCCATTAGAGAAACTACTGAAATAGATTTGGTGGTTAAGGAAGAACCTCTGAATTATGAACAGATCCAGTGAGTATGAATTAGTCTGGTGAAAGTTATTGAAAAGCAAAAAGGAAATAAGAAATATTCCAGGCAAATAAAAAAATGCTAGAGTCAGGTCCCAGTATGGCCCAATTAACTTAGCCAAGAGCTCGGGCCCATCCTAGATCCTGACCTCTTCTCAACCTCCACTTTCCAACTAATCACCAAGTTCTAATGACTCTAAATGTCACTTTTATCTACCCTTCCTCTTTGTCTTTAACCCCTCAATAACTATGAAATGCAAAATATTTTGTTACCAGATTTAGCTCACATTTCATGCTCCCACAATTAATCTTTAACATCAGCCCTAGAGTGAACATTGAAACACAAATCTAATCACATCAGTTCTCCATTTAATATCTTTCTATTGTTCCTGGTGAATATAGGATAATTAATATATGCCCTTGCATGACACATTTTTCATGATATAGCCTTCCACCTCTGCCATTTCAACTTTTACCATATTTTGTTCCTAACTTTTATATACCAACTACACTCTGAAATCCTCTCTACCTCTCATAAACATAGCCCTCTTAGATTGGAGTCAAGTATTAACTCATTTGTGACTTCCTTTATTGAAATTGTCCTAGCTTCATCTAAGACAGATTTATTTTTATTCCAGAAAAACATTTTTTTTTAAATTCAAATAATGGCAAATAAGAAACAAGAGGGTGTGGGTATTCCAGGCTGGGACAAATCATGGATACCTCCTCCCTGGCAGAACAGTGGGAGAAAGGTAGTCATCACTGCTCCCCTGCTCACTCTGCTGTACCATCCTAGGTGCAGAGCCCACCTTCTCTGGGACTAGGGTAGTCAATTCCCAGCCTGATTGGTCCCAGGCCCCTTCACAAGAGCACCTTGGAGGAGAATGTGGGCAGAAAAGTAGCAGCAGCAATGACAGGTGTCAAAGAATGAGATGTTGAACAAAAAACAACACAACTTTTGTGAAGAGAGGAGAGATGGAAACTTATGAGTTGGGAAGGAGCAGAGGAGTGGGAGTGGGCAAGGGTAGCTCCTGCTTATTAGTGCCCATGAGAAGAAAGGGGACACTTGAGGCTTAGAGTGGAAGCATATGGGGTAGGGGGCTCAAACCTCATCTGCCTTCTTCCCTGTATCCCAGGAGGGCTGTCCAAACTAGTGGAAGGACAACACAAGGTGAAGAAGAAAAGTGAGTGTAAGCTGCACATGGTGAGACACAGGTTGGTGGGGCAGCTTGGGGCCAAGGGCCCTTATCCACTGGCTACACATGTTGCTGCCACCACTATGATGGGCAGATATGTCAAAGTGAGATGGGACTCAGGCCCCTTTAAGTCCAGGGGAGTACTGGAAAGCCAAGACTCCTAATGGGAAGGCAGAGGAAAGAATGGGGAAGAAGAAACCCCCCAAATCAGGAGCCCAGTCAGCAATGTCACCACCACCCAGGGAGCAGAAGTGCAGCAGGGGCAGAGTAAGGCTAAGTGAGGAGTCAGCTTTACCCCGGAGGGCAAGTGAATGCACATAGGTGAGAGGTTTTCTGTGAATCTAGACCAAAAGAAAACTGCTTCCCACTTGGGCCACCGGTGTCCTGCAGCAGTGGTTGTGCTGCGTAATATGATGTGGTTGCAAGTGGGTGAAGGTGACTGTGGGTCTGGTGGAAGCAGCGGGGGCAGTGGATCAGAACTGTCCATTCCCGGAAGGAAACTACTCCTTAGTAAGGAAGCAGGTGGCTTGGCATGGTCACTGCTTCTCCCCTGAGGACTCCTGCGAGGTGCCCTCTTTTTCATTCTTCTCCAAGTTTTTGGGTCTGCTCCTTGGTTTCTTGCCTGGAGTCGTGGTGGCTTTCCGGGTCTTGGCATCGCCCTTGTTTTTGTTCCCCTTTGGTAGGCCCTGAGATCTCTTAGGTGTTGGTACTTCACTGGGCTTCTTGGAAGCTGCTTGTGAGGCCTGTCCCACCCTCACTTCTCAATGCCGTCCTCTTCCTGCTTTGGAGGCCAAGGGCTGGCTGGGCTCCATGCTTGACTAGATCCTCTTCCCTTCTCAACAGAGCAGGTGGAGGAGCGATGGCTGGGATGTGCCAGCTTGACTGCTAGCCTGCAGTGTGCTCTGCGGGCTGCTAGGAGCTACGTGATAGAAGCTGAGGACCCATCTGGCTCCGCCGCCACTGCCGCTGGTGGCAAATGCTGATGCCTTCTTGGAGCCTCACCAGTGCCATAAATAGCCTAGGTTCGGAGTCCCAATAAGAGGCTAGGATAGACTTAACTGTTTTTTCTTCTTCTTATGCTCCCACTGTGCCATATATGAGCTGCATGTCATTGTTATGCCCTAAAAAAATAATAACTATCGTTGTTAGTATAGTTACAGCAAGTCCCATTTATTGAGTGGTCAGACTTAACTGTGGCGTAGCGAGGGGGGGCCTCTCACAGGGGGGCACCAAATGGTCTCTAAGACAAACAAGAAAAGCACAGTAGTAGAAGTGTAGTTAGGGGGGAGGATGAGCCATTAAAGTGTTGTGCCCTGGGCGCCAGTTATGTTCCCTATGCCACTGAGACTTAATACTTGCTATTGCATTGAATTCTCTTAAGGAATTCAGTATGTATTATTTTAACCACTTTACACATGAGGAAATAAATAATGGCTTAGGAAGGTTAATAAATTTGTATAATATCACACAGTTGGTGTGCCCAAGCATAGATTCAAGCCTTTCTTAAATCCAAAACTGAGACTCCATATACATGGTTTTCCACTACGTCAAATAAACTCGAAATTCCATGAAGGCTTGAACCATAATTTTGTAACAAAACATCCATAGTTTATAGTATGGTTCCTAAGACGCAGAAAAAACTTAATAAGTAATTGACTAACTGACAAATAAGTGACCCAGTCAATTAATCAAGGTGTGCAGAGAAGATTTAAAATGGATGGCAAATGAATTTTGACCACATTATACTATTATTAGGCATTTAAATTTTTTCCCATTGACTTTAGAGAAAGAAAGGAAAGGAGAAGGAGAGAGAGAAACATCAACTTGTTTAACTTAGTTGTTCCAATTAGGTGTGTACTCATTGATTGCTTATTGTATGTGTCCTGAGCAGGGATTTAACCAGTGACCTCTGGTGTGATGGAACAACACTTTATCCACGGAGCAACCCAGCCAGGGCCTAGGCATTTTAACTATACCATATGTTAACCAACTAACACATACAATCTGATAAAGATTAGAGGGCTGAAAACATCAATGTAATTCACCACTAATTAATATTTTTTCAAATTTCAGTATGTTGCTGTAAAAGCATTTTTCTCTGTTATACTACTCTCTGTGACTCAACATTATAATGTTAATTAGAAATTTGGGAATGTATAAGAAATTATTAGGACAATTTGTAACTCCAAAAGTTATTCCAGGTCTCAAACCAATATATGGATCTGCTTACTAGGGGACAATTCTGATGGGGAGGAGAGGATTTTAGAGTGACTATGTTGACTTATCTAAAATTTTTCAGAAAATTTGTGCAAGATCAACCAGAAAAATAAAAAGTACATACACAGGGGCCCAATACAGATCATAAACATCTGAAGGGAACTGATATTAAATTTCTTTTTCCCTCTTCCTATGTCTATCTCTATCTATCTCTCCTCCCCCAGATCTGCTGCACTAAAAGGAGCCAAAGTCCTCTTCCTATTTAAAGGAAGGTGAATTCTTTCACATATTCTACCCATTTCAAAGTAAATGACATACAGGATCTAGAATAAAAGAGGCCACATGAACAGACCAGGTGAGAGAGTTCCTCTCTTGAAACACTGATATGAGCATGCTACCTGTTATTGGTTGAATTGTGTCCCCAAAAAAACATGTTGGAATCTTAACCCCCAGTATCTTAGAACATGACCTTATTTGGAGATTAACAGAGGTAATCAAGTTAAAGAAGGTTGTTATGGAAGACTTTAATCCAGTATGCCAGGTGTCCTTATAAAATGGGAAATTTGGAACCAGAGACAGTCATGGATAGAGGGAAGATGATATAAAAAAACTTAGGGAGAGGATAGCCAGCCACAAGCCAAGGAGAGGGGCCTCAAACAGAGAGTCTTTTTTCACAGGTCTCCAAAGAAACCAACTTTGTTGACACTTGGTTTTTCAACTTCTAGCCTTCATAACTGTGAGAAAATCAATTACTGTTGTTTAAGCCACCAGTTTGAGGTAGTTTATTATGGCATCCCAGGCAAACTAATATAGGACCATATTTGTATTTTTTTCTTTGTGAAGGAAGGAAATTTCTTCAGATGGCAAAGGAACCTGAATTTTGCAGATGCTTGAATAAAATTTTTCTGTAATTTACAGTCAAAAGTTTATCAGTAGCCTCCCATATTAAAAAGTGAATTTTCTTCCCAATAACAAAGAAGTTACACTATTCTATAATGCACTTCCCTGCCTCACTGCAGCTGTGGCCCCTTCAAGGACATGAACCATTTAGATTGATAAAAACCTTCACAGCACTATCAGTTGGTTAGTGTGCTTCTCTCACAGCACAAGGTGTGCTTCCAGAAAGAAATAATAAGGGTGGGGGTTTTTTGAGTGACATTATAAGAAGTTCCTCCAGGTCTCTGTAGGAAGTGGTGGCCTTTCCTAATTTCTTTACACTAGGTATTACACTGGGAATCATTTGTCATCAAATTAAAAAAAACAAAAAACTAAATTTATTTTTCTGCCTGGAAGTTCCTGTATTCTTCTTTTTGCAGACTATTGGCATCATCTACTTCTCAGTGTGCCTTTTTGTTAAGATTAGAGTAGGAAATGGAGGAGCGAAAACAACATGACAACTGCTAGGGGCAAGATAACAAAGGAATGAAAAAGAACATCCCTTCTTTTACAAATGCCAACAGCTTCTGTCCTTGTATGAAATCTTGAGATGTTCATTGCTAATTATTACAAAGAAATACCCTCTCCAAGACATTTTCAGTGTGGAAGATGACTTAGGAAAATATAAATAATGTAGTAAAAAAAAAAAAGCCCTAACTAAGCCTATTCAGGCAGAGAAATTTTTTGCTGAGTGAGTTAGGGTGTTAGTGACATTGTTCAAATATCCAGCAGGTCCCTGCCGTTCCACCCTCATTGACAGACAGGTGGATTGTAGAGAATATGATGGAACTACTCCTTAAAGTAAACTGGTATCAAACACTTCTCAAACCAAGGTAGCAAAATCTATATTTAAAACCAAACAGTGAATATGCTTAACACGATAATTATTCTACCCCACTCAGAACGGCAAGCTGTTAGGTCCTACAACTGGAACTTCATAATTGGCTGCTTTCAATTGTTTTTAAAACCACTTGGACCATAAATTCATTGTATTAACTCAAATGTTTCTTCTGATTTCAAGACTTTGTTCTCTTACATGTCACATTGCAAGTTAATATTTCCACTATTTCTGGGAACAAAAACATTATTAGATACATGATGCAGAAAATGCACGCCTAGTTCCATGTACAGCCTTATGAATGATTAGACATGTAGGGCAAAGATTTACCTGTTCTTATGGAGAACAAAAATCATCAAAATCACTGTTGTGATTGCTCTTTATCATATGTTCTGGGAAAATGACCTAAACTATGAATGAGGCAGATTTGACTGAGTTTTGTCTAATAAGCTCACCTATTATGTGACTGTTGGAATATTTAACTTTTGCCAGCCATAACATGAAGTAGCAGAGGATTTTTTCAGCACTATACATTTGAGGGATAAGCATGCAAAAAAGCAGTAAGGAGTAAAATGTTTTTTTCTTTTCCTTTTCTGCCTGGTAAAGAAAGTTGTAATATAATGTCCAGAGGGTCCTCAACCACCTTTATACCTAAATAAACCACAATTCTATATTCCTTCACATTCTACTTACACAACCCATTCTAATAAATATAAACCCATGTTCTGGAGCACCTTTGTCATTTTATTGCTTCCCTGAATAATGGCTTAAACAAAACTTAAGACATACATTGACAAAGAAATGTGTGGAACTCAAGGTTTGTCACAATTAAGTGTGCCTTCTAGCACCTTTTTGGAAACAGAGAGTTTCTCTGAAAAGCCTCCTGACTCATTACATCGACTTTGCCAAAATCAGACCAAGGTGACCTTTCTAAGAGGAATGGAAATGACTGGTTTGGAGAAGTTAGCATCTGGGATTGAATGATCACCAGAGGTGTCCCCATCCCCTAAACCACCCCCTAAACTAGTCAACATCAGCCACAGAATGGCAAAGGGCACACCTGCTAAACAAAACATGGACCATATGTAATGGACCAAGGAGGGAGAGACAGTATATTCAATGGCATTCAGTTCATTTTTTAAAGACTTTATTTATTCGTTTTAGAGAGGAAGGGAGAGAGGTAAGAATCAAGTTGTAGTTGCTTCCCCTATGTGCCTTCAGCAGGTAAGCCTAGGGGTTTGGACTGCGATGTCAGCATTCCAGATTGATACTCTATTCAATGAGTCACCACAGGTCAGGTACCACTGAACTCATTTTTTTTTTTAAAATACGATTTGATGTTTATTGAAAATTAAAAAAAAAACAAAAAACTTTTGTCCAGGTAGTGTAGAAGAGCTGGGCAGAGTGCAGGGGTCACTGTGATGAACAAAAGGCACACATCAGAGAGACAGCTGCAAAGTCAGAAGAGAAGTGGATGCTGGGCAAAACTAACAGGTCCACAGGAGACTAACAGGTCCACATAAGTGACTCTGGCACCCCCGGGGCCTGGCAGCCAGGAGGCAGGAGCAGAAGGTGTCTCTGGGAGTAGGGAGGGAATGGGTCCCCACTGACGGCGGCGAAAGGCTGGTCGGCCCCTCTAGGAGGTGGTGAGCTGCTGGAATCATTGTCCAGGGGCTGTGACCAGCTCAGATACCACCTGGGGGAGATGAGATAGAGCTAGCTCTCTGGAGGCTGCAGTCTGTCTGTCGGTGGGAGTCGGCGGATGGTGACGGCAGCCGCAGCGCAGGTCTCTGGGCACATCCATGCAGGCCTGGCAGCCTGGCAGGGAGAGGCTGGCAGCGGCCGGGCCGTGGGGGTCTGTCCAGTGTGCCACGGGAGCCCAGCGCGCGGCTGGAGCCCAGGACAGAGTCCAAGTGTGCACGGGAGGGAGGGGCCGGGCTGGCGGGGGTGGGCGGCGGCGCGCTCCAGAGCGAGGCCCAGCGGCAGCGGCAGGAACGGAAGAGCGCTATTCCTGGAACAAAGGCAAGCACTACGCGGGAGGGGACAGGAGCTCGGGGGAGACCACAGCGACCGGAACGTCGGGGAGGGGGAGGCGCGGCGGGAGGACGCCCGTGGCGATGGGGGCCGCAGCCACTGGCATGGGGACCCTCCCCCGAGAGCACCTGTCCCCAGGCCCGAGGGTCTCGCGGCCTAGAAGTCCTCGTCCTCCACCCATCCAAAGACCCGCTTCATCTCGGCCAGGAAGCCCCGGTAATCATTGAGCAGGGGGCTCTCCTTCCTGATGTAGGGGATCACCCACTGCAGGGCAGGCCCGGTGAGGCGGGTGATGAGGAACGTCACCTTCAGGGCATCGCTGGAGAACAGGGTCTCGTCCACCAACATGTAGGCGCCGGTCTGCACGATGAACTCCGGGAGCCGATCGGTATCGCCGTCAAACGTCTCGGGGAAGGGAATCGGGTTCCTCCACCGACGCGTGCGGGGCCTGATGGGCAGGGCCAGGAGGGCCTTAATCAGCTGCACTCGGCCGTCCATCGCACCGCTCTGGCTCTGGCTCGTCTGGGCTGGGCGGGGCTGGGCGGGGGTGGGCGGGGCGGCGTGGAGGGAAGTGCGTGTGTGCACGGGCGGGCGGGCCCTTGGCTGCGGTGGGCGGGGGCAGAGCGAGGTACATACTCTGCGCCTGCGCGGGCTCCGCCCACAGGTCGTGTGGTCGCTAGTACGCAGGCGCCAAAGAGGAAGGCCTTGGCACTGACTTACGGCCTGAGAAGGAGGGGAGGGGCGTGGCTAACTCCGGGTGAAAGAAGAGAGGTGAAGTCGGAGGGGCAGGGGGCTGAACTTTTCCGGGTCCGGCCTCCGGGGCGGGGCGGGGCGGGAATCGTACGAGGAGCCTAGCATACCTAGCTCTATGTGGTGAGGCAGTTGCCTGCCGCAGGTGGGAACGGAGGGTCCCTTTAACCAGGCTTGGGGAGTTCTGCCTCAAATTCCCTTCCAACCCTTGGCTCCTGCGTCATTTTGGCTGACCGTCAGCTCTGGACACCACTTGAGTGAGGATCTGTGAGCACATTTTCCTGCTCATGGATGAATCTCTCAGCCAGAGGAGTATTACACCGCTGGTTGTAGATGCGGTGGCCTTGCACCATAACGGAAATGGTAGTCAACACAATCCAGAGCAGGATGTTAGAAAAGTAATGCACCATAATTAGTTAATGTGAAGAGGGCTAAATGATAAGAAATCTCTTAATGTGCTATTTGAGAGGACAAAGAAGGATTATCAGTATAGAAACCAACCGACAAAAATAAGAGAAGCGTGATGCTTTCCATATGCGACTTTGTACATGTTTTTAAGTGACCATAAAGGAATGGAATCACTAAGTGTTTCACAAATTGGAAAGGAGGAGTGGCAACTAACCGTCACTCACTATATCTTAGTTCATTCGTATGGCTGGGTAAAAAAGTAATATAAATTTGTCACAGACTTTTATATATACAGAAAATAACCAGTTAGGATATACAGTGGTGTTTTATACCTTATTCAGAAAAGCAATTCAAAGGAAATGGTGCCTAGCAATATATATTTTTTTAATTGTAAAAGCCACGTGAAAGTTTCTAAATGCTAAAGAAAGATAAACAAACAAACAAATAGTAAGATATCCCCATATCTAAAGATGTGAAATTTCTCTAAGTCAGATTACACTTGCAACCCATGACGAAGTAATTCGTGAGTCAATATTGTGTTTAACCCAACTAATTTCTGTGCTGGCGTGCCAGCCCATGCTGAGGACCCCTGACCCAATTTAGCTCAACGCTTAAGAGGAACTAGTTTATAGCTACAGCTGCTAGTAGGAAATTCTTACAAGCCTCAGCAGATCCAATCTTGCTAACAGACGCAGGATGTGTTTGTTCTCTGTGCGTCAGCCTTGCAGATACTACAGGAAGGTGGTTTATTATCCTTAGAACAGTGTGTACTTTTGCAAAGATATTGTACAAACGTGCTGAAACAACTGTAACCTTGTGCTTTTTGCCTATGAATACCCCCCGCCCCAGCTCATCCCTGTTCGTTGCTTTCCCGGTCAGCGGACAGACGCCGGCTGGCTAATAAAGGTTCTCCGAATTCCTAATCAGTTTGGGCTCTGGTTCTGTTCCTCGTGGGTTGCGCCGCAACAATTTCCCCCCAACACGATCCTACCAAAACACCAAGAGGATTTTGTTTTCATTAGTCAAGCTTATTTTAATGTTCATAATGAAGAATAAACAACCAAAAATAGTGTAAACGTGTTGAAAGACCAACTCTGGAGGGACTCACCTATCTTTATTTGAGTTCCCAAAGACGTAGCCAGGTTCTAGTGGGTAGCCACCGATGTAGGCCAGTTGCTATGTTCATAGCACTGCGCAATCATCTGGCTAGATGTCTCTGGTGTTTGGTTTTGTTCTCTTATTTTTTTTAGATTGTATTTATTCACTGTTAGAGAGAGAGGAGAGAGAAAGAGAAAGAAAGAGAGAGAATGGGAGCAGGAAGCATCAACTCCCATATGTGCCTTAACCAGGAAAGCCCAGGGATTCGAACCGGCAACCTCAGTGTTCCCAGGTCGAGGCTTTATCCACTGCGCCACCACAGGTCTGGCCTAGATGTCTTTGGAACTGAATTTACCCAGTTCTATTTTACTATGTCTTTATGTAGCCTCATGCAGAACTCTGAGGCCATTTCTATCAGCTTCTGTTGTTGCATGTGGATGATATTCCAGGGTGGGTAGGACAGTATCATGAACAATGACATCACATGTCCCAGTGACGATGTGGTCCACCTACCACAGTTGGGAGCAGTCGAGTTCAACATTGAAGGTACTCATTCCTAAACTGAGCTGCATATCCCTGTTTGGGTAGCTGTAAAATTCACTTAGCAGACAGCCTACTGAAAAAGAACAGGCTTACAGTCTCAAATTATATGAGACTTGGTACCCTTTCCAGACAAGATCTGGAACTGGCAATCTTTCATCATACGACAACAGAAGAAATCATTACTCTGCACGTGGGGGTGGGAACATGAATTCAGGGAAGCAGTCAGAGAAGAGGCTGCTCATTCCTGAGTCTTGAAAGTGGAAAGGGGAATAGATGTCCGCAGACAAAAGGAAGAAATGATCAGATATGGAAATCCTGAAATGAGGGGTTGGGAGTTGTTTGTATTAATTGCTGGGACCAGTCCTGGGAGTCTGCTATGACCTTGTTGTCGGTTTTCCTTGCCTTGGCCCCAGTTCTTACCACCTTAACTGACTTGCCCAAATTCTAAGTGCATTGGAATTAAGTACTTTGGAATAAAACTTTTGGTCCTTCTTATTGTGCCCAGGACAATACTATCTGACCCCAGAGCTCACATGATTCCCCTGCATCCCAGCTCTGATGTCTCCTCGTGTCCTCGTCTAACAGCAAAGTAAAACTCACAATTACCCGTAAGGATGAGAGAAGTAAAGTGTGGAAGGCTCTATGGAGGAGAGTGCAATTGAACTAGGCCTGGATGAACTTGGTCTGCAAGATTTCCAAAATGAGAAATGACATAGAGGCTCTCTATGGTATATGCCAAGGCCTGAGTACAGGAGACGGACATTGAAGACTGGTCATAGATATAAAAGTGCTAACAGTATGAGCAAAGATGAGATTTCTGTTTGGGCCTTGGGATATGGGCAACGTTTCCACTCATAGATCTGGAGAGAGCGGACAGTCTCCCTGTCCATCGTTGCAGGCTCTTCAATGAGGGTGTGTGAAGGCGGGGCCGCAGAAAGCTGTTCACGAAGCACTGCCACACGACCAAGCTCCTGAAAATCTGGATTGTGCAGTGCGGTTTCCGTAAAAGCTTTCTCTTGATGTTGAGGGGACATGGCGGCTCCCTGTCTCGTGATCTCAAGGTGTGAGTTTAATTTATTTTATTTTGTAATTAGGTGTCTATAATTTGATTTAGAGACATGTTGTGGACCCTAAATGGCACAAAGCCATTGTAGATTCGAAGCTTAGCAAAAGGCTAAGTTATCCCCCCTCCATCTCCATATTGGCTATGATGCTGAGTATTTGCACCCACTCTACTTGCTTCCTTGGGTTGCTGGAAGCAATATACATGCCCTTCCTCTGACTCTTTGTTTGTTTCAGGTGTTGGTAGATTTCACTAATGTATCCTGTTTTTGCCTTGGGAGAGTTCCTGTCTTAGCGTTGGATGTGCAACTTTGTATCAGGGTCCTTGATTTGCATATGGCTATAAAATAAAGCAAACTGGGGCTATGGGGCACTCGGATACTGCCAGGCATGTTGAAGAGTCCTCCCGGTCCCATTGTTTTTGTTTTGATAAGTGTGTTTCCTTAATTCTGCACCGTTATTAGGAGCCACGCTGGTCCGCGGCAGAGACACTCGGGTAGATGGTGTATCCTGATATACTTTGAGAGACACTTCGCATGTGCTCCTGGATTGGTGACTGCGAACGTCCATTAGCCACCTGCCGGCGCAGTGTTGTGCTTTGTGTAACAACATGATGGGTCTTTCGGACCGTTTCATTTATTTAAATGTGGGCCTTGAATCCCACTATTCGTGGTCTTAAATGTTTTATGATGTCTGCTGCTTAAAAAGAGTAAACGTTGGTGGGAATGTAAAGTAGTACAACCATTATGGAAGAAAGTATAGTGGTTCCTCAAAAAACTGAAACTAGAACTACCTTATGACCCAACAATCCCTCTACTGGGTATATACCCCAAAAACTCAGAAACATTGATACGTAAAGACACATGCAGCCCCATGTTCATTGCAGCATTGTTCACAGTGGCCAGGACATGGAAACAACCAAAAAGCCCATCAATAGATGACTGGATAAAGAAGATGTGGCACATATACACTATGGAATACTACTCAGCCATAAGAAATGATGACATCAGATCATTTACAGCAAAATGGTGGGATCTTGATAACATTATACGAAGTGAAATAAGTAAATCAGAAAAAAACAGGAACTGCATTATTCCATATGTAGGTGGGACATAAAAGTGAGACTAAGAGACATTGATAAGAGTGTGGTGGTTACGGGGGGAGGGGGGAGAGGGAGAGGGAAAGGGGCAGGGGGAGGGGCACAAAGAAAACTAGATAGAAGGTGACAGAGGACAATCTGACTTTGGGTGATGGGTATGCAACATAATTGAACGACAAGATAACCTGGACATGTTATCTTTGAATATATGTATCCTGATTTATTGATGTCGCCCCATTAAAAAATAAAATTATTTTAAAAAATTAAAAAAGAAGAATAAGGACTTAAAAAAAAGAGTAAACGGCTAGTGCTTATGGCTGAGTCAGTGTGGGTCCTGGACAGCACCGTGGTGGCTGGCCACCAGGAAGCTGATGTTGTCTTTTATTATACAATGTTGTTGGGTGGATATTGTTGGCGAGTATTTGTTTAAAATGTGGTCTTGCCCCATTTTTGTGAGATTTCTTATCAGTGACAGGATTTCTCTCATGTTGGACCCAATAAGAGGAAGAAAGGCCTTGAGGAGTGTGAGTGCACTTTTGATAGCTGATGGCTGTAGCTGCCTTTGAGTGCAGTTTTTGTTGTTTTTGTTACTGGTGTTTCATTTAACAACATGACATGTTTAAAACCATGATTTGTTTGGTCGGATTTTGGAATCAGCCTGACCAGGCAGTGGTGAAGTGAATAGAGCGTCGGACTGGGACGCGGAGGACCCAGGTTTGAAACACCGGGGTCACTGGCTTGAGGGTGGGATCATAGACATGACCCCATGGTCGCTTGCTTGAACGCAAGGTCTCTGGTTTGTGCAAGGGGTCACTCACTCTGCTGTAGCCCCCCCCAGCACATATGAGAAAACAATCAATGAGAAACTAAGGTGCCATAACAAAGAATTCATGCTTCTCATCTCTCTGCCTTCCTGTCTGACTGTCCCCATCTGTCCCTCTCTCTGTCTCTCTCTCTGTGTCTTTTTTAAAAATAATGGAATCAGCCTTTTTCATATGTTGCCTTAATAAGGAAAAAAGAGTCTTGACAATTCCAACATAAAAATGATTAAACAGGCCTTGTTGGCTCAAGTTCCTTCACGTTGAACTCTGTTTTGCATTTGTATATAATGTACTTGTCTATTTAATATCATTTTATTCAACCAAGATTGGTCAAGATGCTGTTCTTGCATTTTCCACAAAAACATGTTTTGTTATTTTCAAATTTCTAATAAGAAACTTGGTTGGCAAGAGCTTGTCGCTTTAAATCCCTGAAGGAATCATCCCCACCCCCATCCTCTTTCTTGTTTTACTTTATAAGATAATGGTATGTGTTTTTTCCCCATCACATTGCAGTCATTTAGATTTAGATTTTATTTAGGCTGTGTTTCATAAACATTCTTCACATCAGGATATTTTCAGTGTACACTTGGAAATGAATCGTCTCTCCGGGCACTTGAAAGTTTGATCAACTCTGAAGGCCCCTGAGACGCTCTCATCGGTCAAGACTGGACCTTGTTTGGGATGATCATTCCCATGCACTCAATTAAATTTTGTTCTGGCACTAATTTCCTTTAAATGGTCTGGTGTAACTTTTTATTTACTGGGAAAGAATTTACATCTGATTGCCTTAAAGTTTATAATATTGTTGTATATTTGACAAAATTAGTTTTGTTAAATTCTGTTCTTGTTTCTTTTCCTTCCTTCCTTCCTTCCTTCCTTCCTTCCTTCCTTCCTTCCTTCCTTCCTTCCTTCCTTCCTTCCTTCCTTCCTTCCTTCCTTCCTTCCTTCCTTCCTTCCTTCCTTCCTTCCTTCCTTCCTTCCTTCCTTCCTTCCTTCCTTCCTTCCTTTTTTTTTGAGTGAGAGGAGGGGAGGCAGAGACAGACACCCGCATGTGCCCGACAGGTGTCCACCCAGCAAGCACACCAGGGGGTGATGCTCCTTGCATCTGGGACCCTTGCTTCGTTGCAATCAGAGCCATTTTTAGCGCCTGAGGCAGAGGCCATGGATCCATCCTTAGTGCCTCGGGCCAACTCGCTCTAATGGAGCCTTGGCTGCAGGAGGGGAGGAGAAAAGAGTGAGAGAAGGGAGACGCAAGAGGGGGAGGGGAAGAAAAGCGAGAGGGGGTGGGGTGGAGGAGCAGATGGGCGCCTCTCCTCTGTGCCCTGACTGGGAATCAAACCCAGGACTTCCACACACTGGGCCAGTGCTCTACCACTGAGCTAACAGACCAGGGCCCTGTTCTTGTTTCTTATTTACAGTAGTACCTTGACACACAAGCAATTTAAATCATGAGCAATTTGAGAGAGAAGCATTCACTCGCGGGATTTTTTTGCTTTAAGTCACAAGTGGATATTTGAATCACGAGCTTCCACCACCCTCCATGAGATGGCCTGCTGAATGTTCTGGAAGGGAGGAAGAAACAAACTTCCATGGAAACGTTTCTGTTGAAACGGCCTCTAAGTGAAAGCGAGGAAAGTGGCAAAAAAGCCAAAATTCAGTGAAGAAAATGATGATGATCAAGCAAAGTAAAAAAATAGCAATCAACTTTAGCGATAAAGTTACATATCATAGGTAGTGTGTAAGTTAAATATTGCAATTAAATGTAGTGTTAAGTGTGTAGAGTGTAAGTTATGTTAAGCAATAGCGTAGGAAATGAAAACCTCCTCCACCAGTCTCCTCCCCCTCCGCCAGCATCTTTGCCTGACCTTGAAGGTAAATACACTTCATAAACCAGTGTATTTCTTTACATTCTCTCTTATATTATGTATATATCTATGTATTTGTTATTTATAAAGTGCATTTTATTGTTTTAAAAGCATATAAAACAAAAAATTCATGTGGTTTTGGGGGGCCGGAATGGATTAATTGCATTCCCATTCATTTAAATGGGGAAATTCAATTTGACACACGAGCAAATTGAGTCACGAGCTCGGTCATGAAACGAATTAAACTCCTGTGTCAAGGTACCTGAAGGGAAAGACCCTGCACAAATATAAGCAGTAGTTAACTTCAGAGCAGGGGTTACTTGGAGACAGGAGATCTTGGAGTGTGTTAATCATAACAGGAGCCTGGCCTGGGGTTACTTGAATGCAAGTACGCAGGATTCTTGGAGGAATGCCTCCAAGAACCAGATGTCCTTTATGTTTGATAAACTCTGAGACTCTGGTTCTTCTCGTGTCCTTGATCATGAAGGAAACAGTAGACATGCGGGATTAAAGATGGTTTCGTTCGGAAAAAGATTTTTCTAGTTTTATCTGCTGAGCTGTGGCTTTTGGAACTCAATAAATATGCAGTGATGCAGTTTCTCGGGGCTGATTCCGCCTTATGAGTTTTAGCCCTCTGCTTATACTGCTTTCATCTGATGTGTCTTATTCCTTGTGAGTCCGAACCATAAAAGAAATCATAACAGGTACCACTGTATAAATGCTGTTGAATAATGTGAGGCCTTGGCCGGTTAGCTCAGTGCATCAGAACATCGTCCCAAAACACCAAGTTTGCGGGTTTGATGCCAATCAGGGCACATACGGGAAGCAACCAATAAATGCACAAGTTAGCGGAACAACAAATGAATGCTTCTCTCTTCCCCTTTCTCTCCCCACCCCCTAAGTCAATCAATATATAATGAAGAAATAAATGTTTTGAGGTACGCTCCATTTACAGTGCACAACAGTCAGTTGCACGAGTCCTTGGCATTTTACGACAGTGAATGCTCTTAAACATGTGTTGCTGTCCACCATTAACACAATCTGGTATTTTGTTTTACAGGGGGAAAAAGTGTTTGATATCATTTTATTCTATTAAATGTGGGTCCTAGCCCTTTTCATAAGCTTTGCATTAAATATTTTCACGTTAGCTTCAATTTACAAACGAGGAAAAGACTGTTCTAATTGTCTTTGTGCTTCTTCTTTATGACAGTTATTGGCTTGGAGTGGCCCATTAACCGAACCATTCATTTATTTTACCGTTAAGTGTTTTTACTTGTCGAAAAGGTCATTTTTGTGTCTCTTGTTTCATAAGTTTACTAAAACTAAAGCAAGCCCTGTGTTCAGTGTGAGAAGTACACAGACTGACAATATGGATGAGCATTCGTTTGTTATTTTGGACAGTGAATTGCCGAAGTACCGGTCACTGGCAACTCCTGGATTCATTTTGGTGTTTTTGGAATTTCATGCTTCCAATTGAATGTCGAATATCATGTTCCTCAATTCAGTTCTGCCGAAAGTCTTCTCAAGTGGTTCCTTTGAAAATCACTGGAGCCAGTGATTAAAAATCAATTTACATATAAAAAGAATTCACCCTGAGAATGAGTGCTCTCAGTTCTCTAGTAGTGAATGACCCTTGCAGGTCATAGGGTACAATTTGAATATTATTTTAGGACGTGCTTGTGCATTTAATATAGTATTACTTTTTAATGTCTGCCTAAGTTCTCCTTCCCAGGTGTTCTCCCAGAGGGGGAAAAATGTTTTGTGTAGTTTTTACTTACGAAAAAGGAGGATATGACCGTATATGTACTGGCCTCTTTGGACCAGGGAAACTCTTGTTCTCCTTGTTTGAGGACCTCAGCCCTACTGGACATGCTACTTCCTGCCTCCACCTCCCACTACAGAGGGTGCTGCCCCTGCCTCTTTGGCTGCAAGTGCTGACTGTGCATTAATGCCTCAAGTGCTAGTGTATTGGCTTAAGAAATAGGCAGTGCTTGCTATATTGACACTCATGTCTCCCCCATGTGACACCTAGAGTGTATTCAGGGGGAGGCTTAAATGAAAAGAAAACTGCTGTTTTACTTGTAAGGTATTTTTCCCCGCCGAGAAGGAAGGAAGAGGGCTCGGAGCCACCAAGTGTGGAATAACAAAAGGCTTTATTGAGTAGAGAGCGTGCATCCCGCCCGGCGAGGTTCCCTGGCCCCGAAGAAAGAAAGATGGAGGAGATGGAGGCCAGGGAAGTCGCAAGGATTAAACCGCGTGGTAGGTATTTAAAGGGGTCCCTCTAGGGAAGTCGAGCTAACATGATGTGGTGAAATCCCACTGGCTGGCAGACGGTCGCTTTTTCCCAAACGGTTCCTGTGCAGCCTCCTTTGGCGCGCTTGGTTGTGGGCAGTACTAGCCAAAGTTCGCGGGTCTGAGTTCCCCACGTGACCATCCCCCATTATCCACCGACATTACATTCTGACCTTCTGTGTTAAATAGAAAAAGGGGCACCGTTTATTTGTCTGGCTACTTCCTGCTGAATAGGGGTGTTGTGGGGAGGGGGAGATCAGAAGGTGGTGGCTTTGAGGGGTGTCAGGAGGAACATCTGTGTGGCCGTGATTGGAGAAACTTTGCGGATGCGGACCTGTAAGGATTTAAAAGAAAGAGGAGTAATAGGGGGATTTGTAGGGTCCAGCCTTTTGGTGAGCTGGAGATGGATGGAGTCCAGTGGTTCCGACTGCCAGTGGTCCTGTGAGGAGGCAAGCTTGAGGCAGAACTGCATGTCAGGAGTGGCGTAAAGGGGGAAAGGAAGGGGTCCCATCCATTCCCATAACCGAGACCTGTGAGGGAACTAGAGGTCCAGAGTGTGATGGCAGAACAGAGAAGGTAGCCCCGTGTCCACAAGAAATGAGATGGACTTACCCACTAGTTGCAGCATACCCTGGGTTCTCCGAGTCCAGGCCGTGTCCTAGGAGTTCGAGTGATGCACCCACCTGGCTGGATTGGCCTTCCCATTCGGGCGGCTTGTCCTCCATGTAGAGGCGCCGAGGGAAAGCCTGTTGCCCAAAGGGGCAATCGCTCCGCCAGTGACTGGGCTGTTTGTAGTCAGGGCACGCTCAGTGGGCAGCCACAGGCAGGGGCCCTGCCGGGACCAATGATCCTGCTTGCCACACTTAAAGCAAGCTGCTGGTGGGGTTTCTCTTTGTGGCTTAGATTTGGGTCAGGCACTTCCTGTGCCTTGCCCCTGTTGTTCTACTGGCCTCAGGGTTGCCACAAGAGCCGGGGTTTGGAGCGTTACCTTCTGCTGCGTGCGGGCCTGGCAAACAGCCTTGGCCTGTTTCTACTAATTGGGACTGTTAAAAACTTTAAATGCCGTGTTCACAGGTTCTGGATAGGGGTTTGGGGGATTGGGAATAAAAGGGGGGGGGCTCGTGCAGAGCTCAGCACCCAGATCCCACAGGAAACGCTGGAGCCAAAGGACAGGGCCAGAACTTCCTGCAAGGAAATTGGGGTTGGACATCCTGAAAACCGGTGTAAGAGCCAATGCCAGGCTGAGAAAGGTCTGACGGAGGAGAGGCTTAAGAACACAGTGGAGAAGGGAAGGGCCCCTGGCCAGCAGGGGAGGAGAAAGAGAATGGTAGTGGTGAATAAGAAACAGGTTTTTTGCAAAAGGAGGGGAGGGGGCTCTCAGAGGGAAGAGACCCGAGCACAAAAGAGGTCCGCAGAGGGACCAGAGAAAAGTCCCGAGAGAGGGGCACCCCCGGGGGTCAGGCAGGAGGAAAAGAGACTTGGGAGTCCGCGGAGAAGGAAAGATCAGGACTGGAGGCTTTAGGTGAGGTTTCTCTGGCCAGAAAAAGGCCTGTGCGGTGGAACAGGAGGCACAGAGATTAAGGACGGGTGCACAAATAATTAGAAGCCATGTATGTAAGAGATCTCCAATCAGTTCCCAGCTTTTTTGGCGATAGTTAAATTGGTGAGGGTGTTAAAACCGAAAGTCCCTTCAGGAGGCTAATTCAGTGGGTTCTGTGGCCTGGCCACAGCAGAGAAGAACAGTTCTTCTTTATGGAGGGAGATTCCTGTGCCCCCACAGCCGCCCTCAGTCCTCGGAGTGGTCAGATTTGAGTATTAGCGTCCTGAAACTCAAGGTCCAGCCACGGACGGAAAAGGTAAAGTGGATATGCTTGGGACGTCTCCGCAAGCACACGCTCACTCGGAACAGAAAAGACTTCCCTGACGTAGCTACGGTTTCGGACAGGGAGTCTAGGAGGAAAGAACTCATGGGTGGCTGGAGGCAGTGGACTTACCGCACCGTGCGCCGAAGTGGGTGGAAGGTCGGAGATCCTGGTTCTTTCTCGGAGGGGATGAGGAAGAGGAGCGGTCCTTGCGGACTTCAACTCCTCCCGGGTTTTGGCACCAAGATGTAAGGTATTTTTCCCTGCCGAGAGGGAAGGAAGAGGGCTCGGAGCCACCAAGTGTGGAATAACAAAAGGCTTTATTGAGTACAGAGCATGCATCCCGCCCAGCGAGCTTCCCTGGCCCCGAAGAAAGAAAGATGGAGGAGATGGAGGCCAGGGAAGTCGCAAGGATTAAACCGCGTGGGAGATATTTAAAGGGGTCCCTCTAGGGAAGTCGAGCTAACATGACGTAGTGAAATCTCACTGGCTGGCAGACGGTCGCTTTTTCCCAAACGGTTCCTGTGCAGCCTCCTTTGGCGTGCTTGGTTGTAGGCGGTCCTAGCCAAAGTTCACGGGTCTGAGTTCCCCACGTGACCATCCCCCATTATCCACAGACCTTACATTACTCAAAACCCTAAGGCTCTAATCACTGAAGGTATCCTGATAGTTGGCATTAAAGAAAATGGTGCTTTCTTTGGATAATGGTGATGGTTGCCTTTGTGCTGGTTGATTCTTGATATTGTCTTAAATTATGCATATTTCATGACTTATATTTGTGAAACATTGGTGTTATCTAAATCCACCTTGGTTACATTTAGAAAAGTGAAAGGTCCATTGCTGGTATTTGGATTTTACTTTATCTGTGTCATTGGTGCTGGCAGGAATGGAGAGTTCAGGAAGTGGGACACAAACTAGCTTCACTAATCCTGACTTTTCAGGTACATCCCTAGACCTCTAACAATATCTAGTTGTGGAATGAAGGTACTTTTAATACATGCCCATTGCCCATCGTATCCTAGGGACGAACATACTAGCAAATGAAGTGCAAATCCCCCAATCTGTGTATTACCAAATGTCCAGTTTCTTTCTGTTGTTTTCTCCTCAAAGACTATGTTCATTTTCAGAAAGTGAGAACATGATGTAATGTGTGAAATTCTTCACGAGATTGTTCAGATTTGAATTAGCTCATTTCTACTTTTGCAATTTTTGAACTTACAATGTTACCAATTATTTAAACTAATATAACAATGCCGTTGTATAATATGCATTTCATGGTTTATTTAGTAGAAGAAAAAAAACACAATCAAATTATTTGTTACCCATAATCTTGCATGGTATTTGTCAGTATTGGAAACAAAGTGAATACATGTACCCATTCCAAAGGTTTGTTACCCATAGTTGTGTATGAGTCAATTGCCTTATCACTGAAGGGGAGTAAAAATGGAGTTCTGAGACTGTCCTTCTAACAAATGGCAGTACTCTTGTAAGGTACCAAAGGCTACAGAATTAATATTAATATTTTAGGAAGCTTAAAGAACATTTTATTAATTTGGGCTAGGCATACAGAGAGATTTTGTAAATGGTCTCTGTACTTCTGTGATTAGCATAAAATCAAGATGGCCGATGACATTGTGTTGTAAATGCAGAAAGAGAAAGGAGACTTGGATTCTCTGACCTTCCCCCATACCTATGGGGAAATGAGTGAATAGCTAGCCAGGTGTAGGGAGAGAAATGATTAAATTAAACCTCTCCTTATACTAATGGACCATTTATAGGCATTTGTCTCCATGGAAACTACCTCTGCCCTCCAGAAAGCATGTAGTTAATGTATGTATCTCTAGACAAAGGAATAGCAAATGAACACTAGAAAATTATAGGGATGTCTTTTAGTATGTAAAGTGACATTTTTACCATTATGTTGCCTTGTAAGTTTTAATGTAGAAGCGTTCTTTATGAATCCTATAGACAGATGTTATGAACTTGCTAATGAATTGTGTCCCATCCACCTCCCTTCATCCTTTCCCCAAACCTGTATAGGGGAAAACAAAAGGTATAGGCTTTTATAATAACCATGATGTCAGGTTATTTCCCCGCCCATGTATAAGTAACGGTATATAACCAACCCCTGGAATATTAATGACACACATGATTTTGGACTGACCCCATGTAAGCTATATGTGGCTGGCATATTTAATAAATTTCCTTCTTTAATAAAACTTTTCAAAAACTTATTTGGACTACATGCCTCTACGAAAACCCACGCAATTGTGGATTGTTTACTTTACAACAGTACCTCTCAACATAATATTTAATTACCATTCTATGATATTTGATTAAAGCAGGACAAACAATGGTACGTTTTGAAGGCACAATCAAGCCTCTAAAGCAGCAGTCTTATCTTGTGGTTTGGTTCACGCAGTTCCTGTCTTACATTATCTTTTACTCTTTTGGTTTAGCTCATTTAGGCTGCTTGATTGGGTACTCTGGTCCTACCAACCATTTTCAGAAATCCCTCTGGATAAGGGAAAGAGGAAGTTTGCCCCAGCCACTCATCTTGTGATTTTCCAGGTTACTGAATTTTCCAGCAGTTATGCTATACAGTCCACCTGCAGGCAAGTCATATTTGTACAATCATCGTCTCCTTCAGGACCTGTGAAGGAAACGTCCAGTACTGGTCAGCCCATGGGCTGGAAATGAGAAGAGAGTGTAACCAGAACTAATCGTCAAGACCAGCCAGACAAAAGTAAGAGCAACCTTATGTTATGTGAGACCACAAATGTTGAGCTGACTGTAGGTAGCACCTGTCCCCAGTCAGCTGTATTATTATTTAAGATGGTGTTGAAATCCCTTCCTTGAGTCTCTAAGATAGGCCGTTCCAACAATATCAGGCTAACTCCCTGGGCACTGCTTATTAACCGCATGATAGAGACCCTATGTCTATAATAAATTTTATTTTAAGTAGTCACTAGCATCTATTTCTGGTCATTACCTGTATTCCTTTGGTCACTGTAGGTGCCACTGTTATAAACACATTGATGTGACTACAATGTCAGATTAAAGAAAATAATACATAACCAGAAAACGTATCTTGATATTTTCATATCAAGGCTTTTATTTGTCTCTTTATCTTTTCTTCTTTTGGAAACTATTGTAATACCAGGCAGGATGGACTGGATGGGATTGTCAAAACAAACTTCAGGAATCTAGAGATTCTGGGAGTGCTGATATTGTGATTCTTTTTTTCAAGGACAACAACATGGGTTTGAATGTGATTGAAAACCAGCTCTCTCTAGGGAAGGGGGAAAGATGAGACCTGTACACCAAGTTGGTTTCAGAGAATGATAGCATTTATTTATCAGTGGCCCTGGAAGCATAGGCTAACGATTCAAGTAATCTGTAGATGAATATGTCTTTAAACATTTATTCTTCCATACCTTGTTGGGTCCCCCCACCTGTTTTTTTCTTACTAAAGCTGTGGATTTTCCTTGCAGATGTTACTGGAGCCACACAATGTGTTTCATTTACATTAAGTTTCTAGTATCTGAATCTGAAAGGCTTTCCACTCTTTTTTACTCTCATCTTTGAACCTCAATTCCCACACTTGCAAAATGAGAATCACACCTTGTTGTCAGGGATGTTTGTGAGAATCAAGTGTGATGGTCTCTGTAAAGTGCTCAGCACCCTGGAGGTACTAAAGGAATTATTAGTACACCATTTCCAGAATCCATATATGGAAGCGGGTCATTAGGGCTTGATTAAGCTCCTCTCCTTACCCGGCCAGAACCCACTCCCACTTCATTTCTTTACACTTTTGCCATGATTTCCACTAAATGTTTGTTTTCTTTCACAAGGCCAGCAAATTTCCTCAGAGGTGACTGAGCATATGTCTCTTTGGAAACCAACTCTTTAATTCTGCTATGATGCCTAGCAACCCAGACTTTGCCTTGCTCTGAGCCACATTCTTTTCTGGCCAATGTGGATGCCTTTCTCTGAAGCGGATGTGGCTCAGCATCAAATTCAGGCTGGAGGTTGCTTGTTAACTGGCTGTGCTTAAAAAGGTCCTTGCGTATGTCATGTCACTCCTTTACAAGGCAGTGGTCAGTTTGTTGAAAATCTGGTGAAGGCTTTTTGACAGTTTGAGTAGGGGAGAGTGCCCAATATCAATAATAACTGGTCGAAGGTGCATTCAGAGACTTTTCACTTTTAGTTTCATAGCTACCCATGGTTCCTCTATTGCTTTATTAGCATGGGTTTTATCCAGAAGCTGGCAGCACAGAACCTGCAGTTCACTCACTAAATGTAAAAAAAAACAAAAAGAAGAAAAATAATCCACTGTTCTTTGTAATTAGAAACTGAAGTATGTATTTGATCCAGAGGGACAGATGTAGCCAATAAGAACACAGGACGCATAGTAAAATTTGAGAAAGAAGAAGAAGAAGAAGAGGAAGAAGAGAAATTGAAGTATGTAGCCTTTAGCCTTTATACAGCACATGAACATTTCAAAGATTTGTCCTTGTAAGTGGTTAAATTACTTTGAAGACGTGGAAGATGAGGGGCACTATTGTTTTCCACCCATTGATGGGGAACCTGTGGCCTGACATACTTAGAAAAACTTGTACCCAAACCCATGTTCCTTCACCAAGTGACATGACAGTAACCAAGACTGGCCTATTTATTGGCCCAAAACAGTGATGAAACTCAATAACTGTGATTTTGTCTCCTCCTACCACACACACTTGTGCCCACTGCCCATCAAAGTCATCTTGCATCCCTTCCTTGGGGGTAAGGGACGCATTCACCTAAGAGAATGGTTTGTGGGTAAATCCACTGAGTGTTGGCACTTAAAAATAAGTCACAAGGGTGAAGATTCCAAATGGGGTGACTCTTTAATTGGTGGCATACTCAAAGGCAGAATCTCAGAGAAAGAGAATGCAACCCTCCTCAGAATTTTAGGTGGGATCTGGCTCTGTGGTTCTTTCCTGGGAGTTCGTTCCTGGACCGGCCGGGTAACTCAACCTCATGAGGCATCTACTCAATGTCTACTCACTAGTGGGAATGTTAATGTGCTAGAAATTTTGGGTATAAAGTATTCCACATCAAAGTCATATTTACCTTATGTATTTTGTCATTATGATTATTTATGTGGGTGACAGAGAGTGAATAATATCAGGCACTTTAAGGCAAGGACTTTGAAATGGAGTGTATTTCTTCTTATACTGGTTCCCTGTTATAGGCATGCTTCACAACTAAATAATATTCCAGTTTGTTTTGTGTGTGTGTGTGTGTGTGTGTGTGTGTGTGTGTGTGTGACATTTTATTTATCCATGTTCCTGTTGATAGACAGTTAGGTTGTTTCATACCTTGGCCATAGTGATTAATATTACCATGTGCATTGGGGTGCAGATATGTCTTTGAGATAGTGGTTTCATTTTCTTTGGATATATACCCAGCAGTTGGATTGCTATATCATATGGTCACTGTCTTCATGGCTGATTGCCATTCTTTTAAGGAGAAGAACTATAGAGGTTAGAGGCTCAAAAGTAGGCAGGGATTCTCTGACCAGGAAACATGGAATGACTCAATCAATATGGTCCTTCGTTCTGGCCCCTAAAGCCTACAGGTGGGAAGAGGGTTGGTACGAGTGGCCTTCTGTAGACATACTCTCAGAGCTCAAGGGGAAAGCAGACAGGAGGATATGGACTCTCGGTGTGAAAGCTGCATTGCACCTTTGTGTGTTCAACAGTGCCTTCTGCCCTCTTTCCCATTCCTGGCACTATGTGGGTTCAGCATAGCTAGAGGACAGAAGATATCAATGCATAGTGTTGACTCTGGCAAAGATAATTTTTTTTAAATGATGGAGGCTGTTCCTTAGTTATCCAGCTTCATTGAGAATTTTGGACTTAGCTTCTGGGGAACACTTTGCTGTCTCTGTCTCATTGTGTGAAGTACCTTAGTCTACAAAAAACCGCTCATGAAATGGTGGCCCTTCAACCATCCTATACTGTTGTCTAGAATAGCTGTTTTTGTTAACATTCATTTTGACAGTTTTAGCTGACTAACATATGCTAATTAAATTCAACGTAACTTTAAAGGCAGTTACTGTGACAGAAGATGCTCTGTGTGGCTACTTAGGAGCATTCCTTAAATAGAATCTGCTTTGTGCTTAGAACATAGCTAGGTTTACAGTTTCAACAGTAAGCAGCAATAAAGATCAAGAAAATTCCCAACTTGTCTATAACCACTCTACAATAAAAAGAAAAAAACAATGGAAGAAAAATCACCAGTTTTTAACAATGGACTCTGTTGTAGGTAAATGTAGGGATACCTAGTGCATGAATAAAGGTGCTAAGACAGTAAGATACTTGGTTAATTACCGTTGATTTTTAAAAACCCACAAAACACAAAATATGTGTTTGCCTGTGTAATACAGTTAATCCACCAACAATAACCTGAACTATGTCTCAGAGAATATAATTTAAATAATCTACTGTTGAGTTCCCCTGAGCTGTCCTCATATCTCTGTCTTTAAAATGTGTTTGGTCAAAAATAAGGCAACAGAAGGAAACTAGACTTTGGGTGTTGAGCACACAATAGAATATACAGATGTTGACTTGTAATCTTGTACACCTGAAAATTACACATTATTAACCAATGTTACCTCAATAAGTTTAATTAAAAAGAAAAAGAAAAAATGTGTTTGTTGCTTAGGGTTCTTGTGTTTTGTAAAATACCTATGTTCTTCCAATAAAATGTATTTGTTTCAGTAGATCCCATTTGTAGCTTTTTATTATTCACAATGAACACTAACATGATCAAAGAAACGGTGGCTCTGCCTTGTGCGCCATTGCCTGAACCAGGGCAGAGTTCTGAGCTATAGCATCCGATGGATTAAGGACAAGGGTTTGATGGGGAGGAATGGAGTTTCCAGGGCATTACAGAAGTGCTTCCCCTTTGTTAATCTCTTGCCTTTGTTTAAGAAAGTATTCCCCTAAAGGTCACAAGTAATTTAAGATCTCCCTGTGAGAAGTGATCCTTTCAGCCACTTCATGAAAGCCATAATTACACTTTGGGGTGATCATGGAAGGGGTATGGGCAATCTCCTGATACTCCCAAGGTTAAGACAGATGTAAGGTGACTAGCATTGTTGTACAGAAGATCAGTCCAGAATTCAGCAGGACCAAAATTAAAAGCAGCAGGCACGCCATTTATTCCTAGTGAAGCCTGCATTTGAATCTTGGTCCCTTGTATCTGAGGCATCTTTTGTTATATCACACCAGCAGATCTTATAAAAGTGTTGTAATATCAGAATTAAGTTAAGTGGATGGAATAATGTTTTTGGCATTGTTTGGTCTTTAGACGTATCAGTACAGTTTGCATTTTCTTATATAGAACTTCCAATTAATTAAAATTGCCTGTCTTCTGTACAGCTTACCATAGTTTAAACATTTCAGAAAATAACATTATTGTGGTCATTAAAATATCCCCATAGGGGAAAGGAAAGCATGACTGTGGCATGCTTTGCTGGGTGGTTGAGCATGGGTTTCTCCTGGGATTTCATAGAGATCTTGGCTCAGCAACTCTGTTCTTGCCATTCAGTCTGGAGGCACCCAAACTGCAATGTTTCATTTCCTGCCTGAGAAAGTTTATAGGTTTACATTTTTTAAAAAAGGAAGCAGACTTATTTAGTATTTGTGAAGGGTTTATTCATTAAGACACAAGGTTGTTTGTTTGTTTTTTTCTCCTCCCAAATCTACTCTTCCTCTGTCTTTCCCATCCAGGTCAATGGTAACTCTATCCTTCCTGTTGCTCAAGCCAAACACCTTGATGTCCTCCTTGATTATTGTTTTTCTCATGCTTCATATTAACTCCATCAGCAAATCCTCAACTACACCTTCACTAAACAACTAGAATCTGACCACTTTTTTGCACCTCCACTTGTCCAAACCACCTTCACCACTCTCTTGGATTATTCTAATAGTCTCTACTTCTTTCCTTGCTCTATATAATCACTTCCTATACATATCTTTTGTTGAAAATCTGTATGATTCCAGGTAAAGAACTTGTGGTTACAATCTCTGAGTCACAAGGATGCTTGTGTTTAGTTTTGGTAAATACTGCCAAACAGGTTCCCCATTTGGTTGGACTTATTTGCACTTCCACTAACAGTGCAACTTCAGAGTAGAATCAAGGAAAGGACTTGTTTGAAGAAGAAAACATGGCCACAATCCTATCTATTAAAGCATCAAGGCTATTCATTTTTCCTCAGTCCTTTTAATTTGGGAGTGTCTTCTTCATGCCATTGAAGTGACACACTAGCATATAGAAGATCTGTGTTTGTAGCTATTAGTGGTAAACTATGAGGCTTCCGTGGGATATGATGCTGATCACGACGCAGACACAAGACAGAGCAGACCGGGATCTGTGGTTCAAGATAGGCACAGCTATCTCCTGTGGAATGTGAGGAAAAAAGGCTGCATTTCAGGGAGGGCAAGGCCTAAGCTGACAACCACGTATACTTTTTTTTTTCTCAGTAGCATCTACTCATACACACTTTTAAACAACAGAGTTGTGGTGAGAATGAACATGGTAAACAGCTTTGACACAGAACAGAAATTCAGAAAATGGTAATAAGCAGCCTGGAAGATGTGTGTTGGAGTGAGCACAGATCCACCTGTGTGCCTTTCTGCCCTGAGGATGGATTGTGGGCTGCTTGTATGAAGATGAGGTTCATGGTCTTCTCTTTGCTCTCTTGGAACATTCTGAGTCACTGTCCATCTACCAGCAATGCAGGACCATGGAGACCACAGGCAATGTGTCATTGGTCCTTGTGTTAGATCCAGGTAGCAAGGCAACATTTTCCAGGATGACTTTCAGGGGAAAATTCATGCTTGTCCTCGCTTCTTGTTCAGGAGCTATGGGGCTCAAAAGTACGTAAATATATAATTACACTTTGTATGTATAATCAGAATTCCCCAGATTTAAGTTTCCAGATTCTTGATATGGACTCAGAGTTGCAAGAGAACAAAAGTAGAAGTATCAATCTTCCTTGACTGGACTCAGGAATCCCAGAGTATCCCCTCATCACATTTTATAGGTCAAAGCAAATCACAGGCCAGCCCACATTCAAGGAAGTGGAAAAATGGACTCCACCTCTTGATAGAAGGAGTGGAAAAGTCCCAGTGCAAAAGGGATGCACACTCAGGGATGAGAGGAATTGTTGCCACCCTCTCTGCAATCAATCTATCATAGTCTGCATATGGCCATATGAACCAATACCTAGAGCAAGGTTCTCATAAGCAGAATATAGATTCTTAAAAGGACATGAGAAGGATTCAAAGATGATGATGGAGTAAGCTGATGTTCCAACTGCCGCCGCCAAGGACCAAGTTGAATTACAACTTAATTTAAGAACAATCATCTTGAAAAACCAACTTTGTACTAAAGAAAGAGGAGTCTATGACCAAGGATCACAAAAGCCACACTGAGAATGGTAGGAAGTGTGGAGACGTAGAAAGGGCTGCCCTGCTCCCAGGAGTGAGAGAGTGGTGGCTGAGAGTCCAGAGGGACACACGCTGTGGGGAGGGTTTCCCTGAGAGGAGTGGGTCCTCAGCCCCAGGCCTGGAGCTGCAGCTTAGAGCCCCAGAACCTAAAAGAGGCACCCAGACAGCATTTGGTGGTGAAAAGTGCTGGGTTTCTGTCTGCAAGAAAGAGAAGGAGCTCTCGGAGGCACAGGCCCTGTCTTAAAGGGCCTGTGCACAAAATCTTGTCCACAGCCACTTACATGGAACTCTGGTAGAGGGAGAACTGAGAGGACAAAAGTTGCATGAGAAGAGTGTAAAGTTGGAGGCCCAAGGAGAGACATTGTGGGGGACAGCCACTGGAGCTGCTCTGCTGAGTCATTCCCCAATTCTGCAATTGCCACCTTTCTTGGGTGGAGTAGTCCCCTCTGAGTGGCAACAGACTGGGAAGAAGCAACTGCTCTGCCCTCGGAAGTCTCTCCTGCTCCAGTCATGGCCACAGGTTATTCTGACAGGCCAGGAGGCAGGGGCGCATCAGTGACTCAATTTTCTGGTGTTGAGGCCGGAGCTGCCCCCCACTCACCTAAGCTCCTCAGTCTAAGATTGATAATTCCACCTCACACGAGGTTCAGTAGAAACTGTCCAGAGTGCTGGCAGACCACACCTCTGGATCTCAGAGGCCACAACCACCTGACCCCTGGAGCCACACTTTACTAAAGTCTGTGAAAAAAAAGTCCCGACAGTCTGAGACTGGTGGCTGGGGGAAGGGCGCAGAGCCACACCCACTACCCTTCCTAGTCCCTGAATTGATGCAGGCTCTAGATCAGGCATGGCCAACAGTTTTTGCCCCCAGGCCAGATTAGAAAGAAAACTTTTTTCATGGGCCAGACAAAATATTAAAATTTAAAAATGTTAAATACAAAAACGATTCATTTAAATAAACAAAATTTTATTATGTAATTTGTTTATGAATAAATGTGAGTGAAAAATTTTAATATACAATATTATTTTAATAAAATTATATTTTAATAAAAATATAATAACATACTGTATAAATATCCAAACTATATTGCAATCAATCAAAACAATATTTAATTAATAGAGTGAACTTGAAGGGGGTTATATCACAAATAAAACAATTATTTCATTTTACAAACAGCCTGGACACGTTTTCAGTTATCAACAGCAGCTATTGTCTATGCTACAATGCCACTTGATTCAGCACACTTGACCACAAAAATTACGAATTGTTTGACCTTGGGTACGCACTGGCAAACTCCACGTAAAAGAATGTGGTTTTCACATCGCCACTAAATGTCAAACAGTTCATATCTAGTACAGATGAGTACAGAAGTTGTAAATCTTTTTTTTTTTATTTTTATTTTTTTTTTATTTTTTTTAATTTTATTTATTCATTTTAGAGAGGAGAGAGAAAGAGAGGGAGAGAGAGAGAGAAGGTAGGGAGGAGCTGGAAGCATCAACTCCCATATGTGCCTTGACCAGGCAAGCCCAAGGTTTTGAACCGGCAACCTCAGCATTTCCAGGTCGCTGCTTTATCCACTGCGCCACCACAGGTCAGGCAGAAGTTGTAAATCTTTATAATGAATTTTTTTTCAAAAATAAAGAAGTATCACGAATCCATTCAACCAATTATTGGAAGTTAACCCTAGATTAGTCACGTACAGAATTCTGTGTATCACTATCTTCTTAAATATCTTGATTTCCAATAATCAAAGACACTTCCGCTTCTGAGTAGCTGAGATTTTAAAGTAGCAGAGAATATTAAAAATTTAGTCGCAGGCCACATAAACTCATTACGTGGACCAGATTCAGCCAGTGGGCCATATGTTGGCCATGCCTGCTCTAGACTCTAGTAGAGTTTTATTCAGTGGTCAAGCCCAACAAGCAGCCAGCAGACAGAGGCTGTAGGAGGTGGGGACTCAGGAACCTTGGCCTTTTAAGTGGACCTTCCTCCAGGCCCAGTGTGGGTAAACATCAGCCTAAGTATGCAGCTTGATATTTCCATGTGCACCTCGGCCCAGCAGAGCCAGCCACAAGTAGCTCCAAGAAGGTTGCTGAAGGTCAGTAACAGGCAGTGTTTCCCACTGGTCTGCACTGGGTTCCTGCCAAGGAAGCCCAGGGATGGCATATGTGAAGAGCATCGGTTCAGGACCTATCAACCCTTGCTATAGTGATATCCAAAGGAAGGGGTCCTCACACCTGTCGCAGCTGAGGTAAATTTCTCTCTCTGTGATCAGCACCAGCACAGAGGCTCATGTGCATTGGATAGGGTGAAGCTTCACAGTCAGCCGGCCCAAGTGCTGGATATCCTGTACTGCTGGGCTAGATTCCACTGGGGGAAAGGAAACAGGCTTGGAGCATGGACACTCAAAGTGGGTCCGTGTGAGCTGATGGTTGGATCTGATCAAGGGGCTTAAGCACTTTCTAGGGGACCACAGTCAGCTCAAGGAGAGGACTATCTCAGTCATCCTCCCTGAGACCAGGGTCTCACCAGCTGTAAGAACTTCTGCAGAGGGGACTGTTGGCCCCACTTCAATCTGTACCTGCTGCTCACCTTCTTGGGGAGAAATAACATTTAAGTATCCAGCAGTGGATGAGGGATTAGGCTCTGGAGTAAGGGCCATATTCCCTGTACTGAGCTCCTGACCAAGAGACCACTGAGTAGGGGGTCCCACTAACCTTGTATTCCCAACCTCAGCTGCCCTAACCCACCAAGCGTGCAACCTGCAGAGGGGTTGGTTGGGTGAGATCAGTCTGGGCCCACACTACATAGTCTTACTATTGAAGACTCTTTGGGAAGACCAGTCAGCTGCAAGAGGAGGTGGAGCAGCTGAAAAGTGGGGGCAAATATTACGAAGTGTTGGGCTTTTATGGAGCTTCTGTCATCACTAAGCAGGAGGAAGCTGATCCTTATATACAGGTTCACCCCTCCCACACTACTCAGGCACAGAAAACGCAGACACAAAGAGTGAAAAGAGCAGTAGCTGCAATTAGCCCACAGCCAGTTACAAACAACAGCTGACGCCAACCCAAGAAGATCTAGAACCAATACAACTGGTAGTGAGTGGCAGACAGCACCAACCCTAGACTCAGCTACCTACACAGGCAGCACATCCAAATGAGGGGTCTAGAAGGCACCAGACACTGTGAAGAATAAATATACCCAACAAGACAAGCATTGCATAGTGTGTAATATACATGATCATGGTTGACCCTTAGAACCAGCCGCCTGAAGGGATAACTGCACCCAGAAAAGAACCAACTGCATTCAATACTCACAGACAACAGGAGAAAAAATTACCCTCAAGCAGCATTCCTAGAACAAGAAAAACAGGTGGCCTAGAGGTCAGAGCCACTGAGGCAATCTTTCACATAAAGAAACCACCAAAAGTTCAAAATCAGACAGCTCTACCTAATATACAGACAAAATGGGCAAACAAAAAATGTGACCCAAGTAAATCAACAAGAGAAATCCCGAGGTGATGTCACGGAAATGGCGCCGTGAGCAGCGCGTCCGACAGATCTCCCCAAAATCTCAACAAATTTATCAACTAGAAACAGAAAAATTTATCCTCGGAGCATTCCGGACTTCCACACACACACTGAAAGCAGAGGGACTGTTGCCCAGGAGGAAGTACACCTGTGGTGAGTCAACCCAAACGTGCAGCTGCCCGCCCACACTCGGGGACGGCAGCCTGGGCACTGGCGGCCATCCCAGCATACCCTGAGAAGCAGCGCGCGCGCGCGTGGCCCCCCGTGCCGCGGTCCGACCACTGGTGTGACGAGAAACTGCACGCCCGGTGCCGCGATCCAGAGAGGCCCCGTCCACTGGCGTGCTGAGAAACCGCGCGCACCCCCGTGCCGCGGTCCCCGTCCACTGGCGTGCTGAGAAACTGCGCGCGCGCCCGGTCCCCGTCCACTGGCGTGCTGAGAAACCGCGCGCGCGCCCCGTGCCGTGGTCCCCGTCCACTGGCGTGCTGAGAAACCGCACGCACGCCCCGTGATGCGCGGGCGCCAAGGCTGTCCTTCCTAGTCAGGAGATTCTCTCCGGGGGCGGGGCACCTCACCCAGCCATTCAAGCTAACAATCAAGCGTTGGGGGAGGGGCGGCGCAGGCAGCCTGAAATTCTTTTTGGAGCACAGCTGCGGATCCAATCACTGAAATTAGCTTAACCCACGAAATCTACGCACCCACGGGGCTCTAATTGATAAGATCTCTCCCAGTTCAGTGATCCAAGACAAGAGGCGTGATATTTTTCAGTGCCTTCGCTAAAGGGGCGGGGGCAACTTCTGATTGACAGAGCCTCCATATTCAGGGATATTCCTAACAAGAGGGACTTGGCAGATATTAAGATCCATAAAGCAAACAGCGACTAGT
Organism: Saccopteryx leptura; assembly: GCF_036850995.1. Lineage (NCBI taxonomy): Eukaryota > Metazoa > Chordata > Mammalia > Chiroptera > Emballonuridae > Saccopteryx > Saccopteryx leptura. The sequence goes on along the minus strand of NC_089516.1, from coordinate 131,294,546 downwards.
GCTTCTTCATCCCAGCCAAAACAGGCTACCAAGTGTGGAAAAGCCTGGGTTGAGTGGTCCAACTGATTGATAGGCGCTGAACAGTCACCTTGACAACAATTGACTCCCAGCCCCACCTGATTACGCTGGAGGCTCTGACTGCCAGAGCCTTACCCAGAGCCTTGCGCTGAGTGAGGATAGAGTGGGGATTTCCCAGCTCTTTGAGCCTCTTACTCCCCAGACAAAAGCAGTGGCAGCCTCATAGCTGGATCATCAGGCTGCTAATTCAGAAAGGGGGGACTAGGAGAGAGAATCCAGGATAGCAAACTCTCTCATCTTTGGACCCTGCAAACGCCAACAAGCCTTGACTACCAGCAAGACTAAAGCCAATTATATGACATTGCCATAGAATCCCATCAACTGCAAATCCCTACCTAAGAGTGACACAGGGGCAGAACCTGGGGTATAGAGTCACCGACCAGAAAGAGGGAGAGAAAAGAAAAAAGGAAGAAGTTAACCTCTCAAAATCAAGAAAAATCCACAGACTTTATAACTTGTTCCACTAATTCTTTGTTGTTGTTGTTTCTTTCTTCTATTTTGTTGCCTTTGTTGTTGTTTCTATTTCTTCCACCTCGGTCCTTTTGCTCTCTGCCCATCTTATGCTACCCTTTTCTTGAACTACACTGCCCATGAGTGTTACATTTTGTTTCTTTTCTTCATCCTAGCTCTCCTTTGGGGTTGCACTCCGGGGCCCTTGACTCTCACTCTCTCCCCTTTTGTTTTTTTTTTTCCTTTCCTTTTTTTCTTCCTTCATTTCTCTCTTACTCTTATTTTTTCCTTTCTATTCATTTCTTCTTTTCTCCTTTTGCTTTTCCTCCCATTAGGCCTCAATCGCGAACAGATTGTTTGATTTGGGACTCAAGTTTTTGTGGGGTTTTTTTTGGTGTTGTTCTTTTTTTTCTTCTTCTGCTTTTGTTCTTGGTTTTTCTTTATTTGTTTGTTTTTGTGGCATTTTGGGCACTTTTTGCATTGCTTTTTGGCTCACTGGCATTCCTCCCAACCCAAAGTCTCCATTGTATTTAGTCTTCACTCCACTTAATACAACAGATTTTTGCTTATTGTTTTTATTTTTGTTTTTTTCTTCTTTAATTATAGTTTTTCTCTCCTTTTTTCTGTTTCCCTCTCATCCCTATCATTATATCTCTTGGTCAACCATCACTTACAGGCAAATCATTTTATGCTTGTCTAAGATTTTCTCCCTTTTTTTTTTTTTTTTGTATTTAGTGGGTCCCTAATCCCTTTTTTGCCCCTTGAACTCTTCACCCCAAATCAGGCCCTCCATTATAGGCAGTTTTTGTTCCATTTGGCATAGTATAATTCACAGGTCATCACGATATTTCCCTAAGGAGGTGAGAGGAGGGGAAGAGAAGAGAGAAAAAAGGGGGAAATAATAAATTATTACTTTTTTTTTTGTGGAGTGTTTTCCTTTTTTTTTTTTCTTTTTTTCTTTTTTTTTTTTCCTTTTATTTTTTATTAATTCTAATTAACACTATCATCAAGACCACCTTCAGATGCCAATAAGAAAAAGGAAATCGAACATTATGGATACAAAAGACAGAGAGGTAACGCAAATTGATGTGGAAAAATCTATGGAGAAAAGATTTAACATATTGGAAGCCTTGGAGCCAAATGACAGAGAATTTAAAATAGAAATCTTAAAAATACTCAGAGATATACAAGAAAACACAGAAAGGCAATTTAGGGAAATCAGAAAACAACTCAACGATCACAAAGAATATATTACCAAGGAAATTGAAACTATAAAAACAAATCAAACAGAAATGAAAAACTCAATTCAAGAGATGAAAAACGAGGTAGCAAGCTTAGCTAATAGAACAGCCCAGACAGAAGACAGGATCAGTGAAATAGAAGACAAGCAACTTGAGGCACAACAGAGAGAAGAAGAAAGAGGCTCAAAAATAATAAAAAAACGAGAAAGCCCTACAGGAATTGTCTGACTCCATCACAAAGAATAACATAAGAATAATAGGTATATCAGAGGGAGAAGAAAGAAAGAAAATGGAATGGAGAATATACTCAAACAAATAATAGATGAGAACTTCCCAAGCCTGTGGAAAGAATTAAAGCCTCAAATTCAAGAAGCAAACAGAACACCGAGTTTTTCTTAACCACAACAAACCCACTCCAAGGCACATCATAATGAAGATGACACAAACCAATGACAAAGAAAAAATTCTCAAGGCAGCCAGGGAAAAGAAGAATACAACATATAAAGGAAGGCCTATTAGATTATCATCAGATTTCTCAGCAGAAACTCTACAAGCTAGAAGAGAGTGGGCCCCAATATTTAAAGCCCTGAAAGAGAGGAACTTTCAGCCAAGAATACTATACCCATCAAAGCTATCCTTCAAGTACGAAGGAGATATAAAAATATTCACAAATACAGAAAAGATGAGAGAATTTATCATCAGAAAGCCCCCACTCCAGGAAATACTAAAGGGGGTTTTCCAACCAGATTCAAAGAACAAAAGAAAACATAACCACAAGTAACAGCTCCACGAATAAAACAATAAAACCAAACTTAAACTGTGACAACAAAAGAAAAAAAAAAGGGGGGAGAAAGGATGAAGATTAACAGTAGCAAAGGACGATGAAGCGCAGAAATACTCATAAGAAAGGGCACTACAATGAATATGGTAGGTACCCTTTTCATTACTTAATGGTAACCACCCTTGAAAAAACCACCACAAAAACACTTGACTTAAAAAAGGTAGGAACAGAGGAAAGAGGTATGGAATACAAACAAACAAAAACAAATGATAGAAAAACAAAAGAGAAGAATCAAACAAGATACAAAACTAACAGAAAGCAATTTATAAAATGGCAATAGGGAACCCACAAGTGTCAATAATTACACTAAATGTAAATGGATTAAACTTACCAATAAAAAGACACAGAGTAGCAGAATGGATTAAAAAAGAAAATCCAACTATATGCTGCCTACAAGAAACTCATCTAAGCAACAAGGATAAAAACAAATTCAAAGTGAAAGGCTGGAAAACAATACTCCAAGCAAACAACACCCAAAAAAAAGCAGGTGTAGCAATACTCATATCTAATAATGCTGACTACAAGACAGAAAAAGTAGTCAGAGACAAAAACGGTCATTTCATAATGATTAAGGGGACACTGAATCAAGAAGACATAACAATCCTTAATATATATGCACCAAACCAAGGAGCACCAAAATATATAAGACAGCTACTTATTGACCTTAAAACAAAAACTGACAAAAATACAATCATACTTGGAGACCTCAATACACCGCTGACAGCTCTAGATCGGTCATCCAAACGGATAATCAATAAAGATATAGTGGCCTTAAATGAAATACTAGAACAACTGGATATGATAGACATCTACAGGACACTTCATCCCAAAGCGACAGAGTATACATTTTTCTCTAGTGTACATGGAACATTCTCAAGAATTGACCATATGTTAGGCCACAAAGACAATATCAGCAAATTTAGAAAAAATTGAAATTGTGCCAAGCATATTCTCTGATCATAAAGCCTTGAAACTAGAATTCAACTGTAAAAAAGAGGGGGAAAAACCCACAAAAATGTGGAAATTAAACAACATACTTTTAAAAAATGAATGGGTCAAAGAAGAATATAAGCGCAGAGATCAAAAGATATATACAAACAAATGAAAATGAAAATACAACATATCAGAATCTCTGGACTGCAGCAAAAGCAGTAATAAGAGGAAAGTTCATATCACTTCAGGCCTATATGAACAAACAAGAGAGAGCCGAAGTAAACCACTTAACTTCACACCTTAAGGAACTAGAAAAAGAAGAACAAAGACAACCCAAAACCAGCCGAAGAAAGGAGATAATAAAAATCAGAGCAGAAATAGACGAAATAGAGAACAGAAAAACTATAGAAAAAATCAATAAAACAAGGAGCTGGTTCTTTGAAAAGATCAACAAAATCGACAAACCCTTGGCAAGACTCACCAAGGAAAAAAGACACAGGACTCAAATAAATAAAATCCAAAATGAAAGAGGAGAGATCACCACAGACATCATAGATATACAAAGAATTATTGTAGAATACTATGAAAAACTATATGCCTACAAATACAACAATCTAGAAGAAATGGATAAATTCCTAGCACAATACAACCTTCCTAAACTGAGTCATGAAGAAGCAGAAAGCCTAAACAGGACCAATCAGCAGGGAGGAAATAGAAAAAAACTATTAAAAACCTCCCCAAAAATAAAAGTCCAGGTCCAGAAGGTTATACTAGTGAATTCTATCAAACATTCAAAGAAGACTTGGTTCCTATTCTACTCAAAGTCTTCCAAAAAAATTGAAGAAGAAGCAATACTTCCAAACACATTTTATGAGGCCAACATAACCCTCATACCAAAACCTGGCAAGGATGGCACAAAAAAAGAAAACTACAGACCATATCTCTAATGAATACAGATGCTAAAATACTAAACAAAATACTGGCAAATCGAATACAAAAACATATTAAAAAAATAATACATCATGATCAAGTGGGATTCATCCCAGAATCTCAAGGATGGTTCAACATACGTAAAACAGTTAACGTAATACATCATATCAACAAAACAAAGAACAAAAACCACATGATCTTAATCAATAGATGCAGAAAAGGCTTTTCGATAAAATACAACACAATTTTATGTTTAAGACTCTCAACAAAATGGGTTATAGAGGGAAAATATCTCAACATAATAAAGGCCATATATGATAAACCATCAGCCAACATCATATTAAATGGCATAAAACTGAGGACTTTCCACCTTAAATCAGGAACACGACAGGGGTGTCCACTCTCTCCACTCTTATTTAACGTGGTGCTAGAAGTGCTGGCCAGAGCAATCAGACAAGACAAAGAAATAAAAAGCATCCATATCGGAAAAGAAGAAGTAAAGGTATCACCTTTTGCTGATGATATGATCCTATACATCGAAAAGCCAAAGGACTCCACAAAAAGATTATTAGAAACAATAAACCAATACAGTAAGGTCGCAGGATACAAAATTAACATACAGAAGTCCATAGCCTTTCTATATGCCAACAATGAAATATTAGAAAACGAACTCAAAAAAATAATCCCCTTCACGTTTGCAACAAAAAAAAATAAAATACCTAGGAATAAACATAACAAAGAATGTAAAGGACCTATATAAAGAAAACTACAAGGCATTGCTAAGAGAAATAGAAAAAGACACAATGAGATGGAAAAAATATTCCTTGTTCTTGGATAGGAAGAATAAATATAATTAAAATGGCCATATTACCCAAAGTATATATAAATTTAATGCAATTCCCATCAAAATTCCTATGACATTTTTTAAAGAAATGGAACAAAAAATCATCAGATTTATATGGAACTATAAAAAACCCCGAGTAGCCAAAGCAATCCTAAGGAAAAAGAATGAAGCTGGGGGCATTACAATACCTGACTTTAAAACTATATTATAGGGCCATAATAATCAAAACAGCATGGTATTGGCAGAAAAATAGACACTCAGACCAATGGAACAGAATAGAAAGCCCAGAAATAAAACCACATATATATGGTCAAATAATCTTTGATAAAGGGGCCAACAACATAAAACGGAGAAAAGAAAGCCTCTTCAACAAATGGTGTTGGGAAAACTGGAAAGCCACATGCAAAAGAATGAAACTCGACTACAGCCTGTTCCCGTGTACTGAAATTAATTCAAAATGGATCAAAGACCTAAATATAAGACCTGAAACAATAAAGTACATAGAAGAAGACATAGGTACTAAACTCATGGATCTGGGTTTTAAAGAACATTTTATGAACTTGACTCCAATTGCAAGAGAAGTGAAGGCAAAGATAAATGAATGGGACTACATCAGAATAAAAAGTTTTTGCTCAGCAAGAGAAACTGATATCAAAATAAACAGACAGCCAACTAAATGGGAACTGATATTTTCAAACGACAGCTCAGATAAGGGCCTAATATCCAAAATTTACAAAGAACTCATAAAACTCAACAACAAACAAACAAACAATCCCAATAAAAAAATGGGAAGAGGACATGAACAACACTTCTCCCAGGAAGAAATACAAATGGCCAACAGATATATGAAAAGATGCTCAGCTTCATTAGTTATTAGGGAAATGCAAATCAAAAACTACAATGAGATACCACCTCACCCCTGTTAGATTAGCTATTATCAACAAGTCGGGTAATAACAAATGTTGGAGAGGATGTGGAGAAAAAGGACCCTCATACACTGTTGGTGGGAATGTAAAGTAGTACAACCACTCGATGGAGGAAAGTATGGTGGTTCCTCAAAAAACTGCAAATAGAACTACCTTATGACCCAGCAATCCCTCTACTGGGTATATACCCCAAAACCTCAGAATCATTGATACGTAACGACACATGTAGCCCCATGTTCATAGCAGCATTGTTCATAGATGGCCAAGACATGGAAACAACCAAAAAGCCCTTCAATAGAGATTGGATAAAGAAGATGTGGCACATATACACTATGGAATACTACTCAGCCATAAGAAATGATGACATTAGATCATTTATAGCAAAAATGGTGGGATCTTGATAACATTATACGGAGTGAAATAAGTAAATCAGAAAAAACAAGAACTACATGATCCATACATTGGTGGAACATAAAAATGAGACTAAGAGACATGGACAAGAGTGTGGTGTTACCAGGGGTGGGGGGAGGAGGATGCAGGAGGGGAGGGAGGGAGAGATTTAGGGGGAGGGGGCAGGGGCACAGAGAAAACTAGATAGAGGGTGACGGAGGACAATCTGACTCTGGGCGAGGGTATGCAACATAATTTAATGACAAGATAAACCTAGACATGTTTTTCTTTGAATATATGTACCCTGAATTATTTATGTCATCCCATTAACATTAATAAAAATTTATTAAAAAAAAAAAAAAGAGAGAGAGAAATCCCAAGAAAAACAATTAAATGAAATGGAAGTAACCAACGGACCAGATGCATAGTTTAAAAGAATGATTTTTAGGATGCTCAAGGATGTTCAAGGAAAAATGGATGGACATAATGAAAACCTAAATAAAGAGATAGCAAGCATCAAAAAGGACATTGGAATCATAAAAAAGAACCAGTCAGAAATGACAAATGCAATATCATAAATAAAGACTGCACTAGAAGGAATCAGCAGCAGGCTGGTGAAGCAGAGGATCAAATCAGTGATGTAGAAGACAAGATAAACATAAGCACAGAAGGAGAGCAGCAAAATGAAAAAAGCCACAAAAAGACTGAGGAAACTATAAAACCTTTGTTAAAATCTGAAGAGAAACAACATCTGCATCATAGGGATACCTGAAGAAGAAGAGAATGAGCAAGGGATAGAGAACCTGTTTGAAGAAATCATAGCTGAAAACTTCCCTAAATTGATGAAGGGAAAAGTCACACAAGTTCAAGAAGCACAGAGGGTCCCATTAAAGAGGAACCCAAGGAGGCCTACACCAAGATATATAATAACTAAAATGCCAAAGTTAAGAGACAAAGAAAGATTACTAAAAAGCTACATGAGAAAAGCAATTAATTACCTACAGAGGAGCCCCCATAAGGATGTCATCTCACTTCTCAACAGAAACCACTTGAGGCTGGAAAGGATTGGCAAGAAGTATTCAAAGTGATGCAAAACAAGAACCTACAATCAAGACTGCTTATCCAGCCGGCTATAGGTTAAAATTAAAGAAGAAATAAGAGGATTTCCAGACCAAAAAAAAAAAAAAAAAAAAAGGGAAAATAACCCTCAAGGAACTCATTACAACAAAAAATTACAGCAAGAAATGGTAAGGGGCCTGCTATAAAAACAACAAAGGAAAAAAAAAGAAATCAAGAAAAGGAGGAATGTAGAGTTTAAAGAATAAAGTATCAATAAATAAGTACATGTCAATAGTAACACTATATGTAAATGGAATTAAATGTTCCAATCAAAAGACATAGGGTAGGTACATGGATAAGAAGACAGGACCCATACATAGCTGTCCTACAAGAGACCCACCTGAGAAAAAAAGATACACATAGACTGAAAGTGAAGGGATGGAAAAAAGTATTTTATGCAAATAGAAATGAAAGAAAAAAAGCTCGAGTAACAATACATTTATCTGACAACATAGTCTTTAAAATGAAGTTTATAGTAAAAGATAAAAAAGGCTACTACATAATGATAAAGGAAGTAATCCAACAGGAGGATACATCCATGGTAAATATTTATGACCATAATTCAAGAACACCTAAATATATAATGTAGATTTAGTTGGATATAAAGGGCAAGAGCGACAGCAATACTATAATAGTAGGATATTTTAATACCCCACTAACATCAATGGATAGATCCTCTAGACAGAAAATTAAGGCCTCCAGTGGCCTTAAGTGACACACTAGATCAGGTGCATTTAATTGATATCCTCAGAACCTTTTACCCCAAAGCAGTGGAATATACATTTTTTCAAGTGCTCATGGGACATTCTCTAGGATAGACCACATGTTAGGACACAAAAAACGTCTCAATAAATTTAAGAAAATTGAAATCATATCAAGAATCTTCTCTGATAACAATGGTATTAAACTAGAAATCAACTACAATAGAAAAAATAAAAATCATTCCAACACTTGGAGGCTAAGTAGCATGTTGTTAAATATCAAATGATGTAACAACAAAATCAAGGGAGAAATAAAAAATTTCCTTGAAACAAATGAAAATGAACATACAGAAACTCAAAATTTATGGGACACAGCAAAAGCAGTCCTGAGAGCGATTTTCATAGCATTACAGGCATAACTTAAGAAGCAAGTAAAAGCTCAAATAAACAACTTAACACTGCATCTACAAAACCTAGAAAATGAACAAATAAAGCTAAGTGGAAGTAAGAGGAAGGAAATAATAAAGATCAGAGTGGAAATAAATGACATAGTGGCAAAAACAAACAAACAAACAAACAAACAAACAAGAAAACCAGTACAAAAGATCAATGAAACCAAGAGCTTGTTCTTTGAAAAATTAACAAGATTGATGAACCTTTAACCAGACTCATCAAGAGAAAAAGAGAGAGGACTCAAATAAATAAAATTAGAAGGGAAAGTGGAGAGGTAACAAATGACACTGAAAAAATACAAAGGATTATCAGAAAATACTATGAAGATCTGTATGCCAAAAAACTGGACAACCTAGGCTGAATGTATAAATTCACAGAAGCACACAATCTTCCAAAACTCAGTTTGGAAGCACACAATCTTCCGAAACTCAATCTTCCAAAACTTAGGATCAGAAATTCTAAACAGACCAATTAGAACAAATGAAATTGAAAGAGTTGTCATAAAACTTACAGCAAACAAAAGTCCTGGAGCAGATGGCTTCACAGGTGAATTTTACCAAATATTCAAAGAAAAACTAACACCTATCCTTCTCAAGCTATTTCAAAAAATTCAAGAGGAGGGAAGACTTCCAAGCTCCTTTTATGAGGTAAGCATTATCCTCATTCCAAAACCAGGTAGAGACACTACAAAGAAAGAAAACTATAGGCCAATATCCCTGATGAAATTAGATGCTAAAATTTTCAACAAATATTAGCAGACCAGATCCAGCAATAAATGAAAATAATCATACATCATGATCAAGTAGGATTTATTCTGGGGAGGCAAGGCTAGTACAATATTTGCAAATCAATCAATGTGATTCATCACCTAAACAAAATAAAAAGTAAAAATCACATGATATCAACAGATGCAGAAAAAGCATTTGATAAAATCCAGCACCCATTTATGATAAAAACTCTCAGCAAAGTGGAAACAAGGAACATACCTCAACATGATAAAGGCCATCCCTCAACATGATAAAGGCCGTCTGTGACAAACCCACAGCCAACATCATACTCAATGGGCAAAAATTAAAAGCAATCCCTTTAAGATCAGGAACAAGGCAGGGGTGCCCCTTTTATCACTCTTATTCAACGTAGTTCTGGAAGTGCTAGCCACAGCAGTCAGACAAGAAGAAGAAATGAAATGCATCCAAATTGGAAAATAAGAAGTGAAACTATCATTATTTGCTGATGACATGATATTATACATAGAAAACCCTAAAGTCTCAGTCAAAACACTACTAGACCTGATAAATGAATTCGGCAAGGTGGCAGGATATAAATTATTATTCAGAAATCAGTGGCATTTTTATACACCAACAATAAACTGACTGAAAGAGAAATTTAAAAAAAATTCCTCATCACTATTGCAACAAAAAAATTTAAATACCTGGGAGTAAATTTAACCAAGGAGGTAAAAGACTTGTACTCAGAAAATTATAAGACATTGAAAAAAAATCAAGGAAGATACAAAGATGTGGAAGCATATACCGTGTTCATGGATAGGAAGAATAAGCATCATTAAAATGTCTATATTACCCAAAGCAATTTATAAATTCAATGCAAATCCTATTAAAGTACCAATGGCATACTTCAAAGAGACAGAACAAATATTCCAAAAATTTATATGGAACCAAAAAAGAACATGAATAGCCTCAGCAATCTTGCAAATGAAGGTTAAAGTCGGAAGTTTCACACTTCCCGATATGTATTTATACTACAAGTCCAGTATAATCAAAACAGCTTGGTACTGGCATAAGAACAGGCATACAGATCAGTGGAAGAGAACAGAGAACCCAAAAATAAACCCATGCTTTTATGGACAATTGGTATTTGACAAAAGAAGTAAGATCATACAATGGTGTAAAGACAGTCTCTTTAACAAATGGTGTTGGGAAAATTGGACAGCTACCTGCAAAAAAAAAAAAAAAAAAAAAAAAAAAAAAAAAAAAAAAAAAATGAAACTAGAGCACCGACTTGAACCATTCACAAAAATAAACTCAAAGTGGAGAAAAGACTTAAATATTAAATATAAGTCATAAAACCATAAACATCTTTGAAGAAAACATAGGCAGTAACTCTCCAATATCTCTCATAGCAATATTTTTGCCAATTTACCTCCACGGGCAAGTGAAATAAATGACAAAATAAACAATCAGGACTACATCAAACTAAAAAGCTTTTGCACAGCAAAAGGCACCATTAACAAAAAAAGAGACAACCCACACAATGGGGGAACGTCTGATAAGGGATTAATAACAAAAATTTATAAAGAACTTCAAACACTTAACACCAGAAAGGTAAATAATCCAATTAAAGAATGGGCAAAAGAACTGAATAGATGCTTCTCCAAAGAGAACATACAGATGGCCAATAGGCATATGAAAAAATGTTCAATGTCACTAATCATCAGAGAAATGCAAATGAAAACCACAATGAGATATCCTCACACCAGTCAGAATGACACTCATTAACAAAACAAGACATAATAAGTGCTGGCGAGGGTGTGGAGAAAAGGGAACCCTCCTGCACTGCTGGTGGGAATGCAAACTTTGCAGCCACTGTGGAGAACAGTACAAAGTTTCCTCAAAAAATTAAAAATGGAACTGCCTTTTGACCCAGCTATCCCACTTTTAGGAATATATCCTAAGAAAACCAAATCACTGATTCAAAAGAAGATATGCACACCCAAGTTTATTGCAGCATTGTTTACAATAGCCAAGACCTGGAAACACCCCAAGTGTCCATCAGTGGACGAGTGGATTAAAAAGCATTGGTACATATACATGATGGAATACTATGCAGCCATGAAAAAGAAGGAAATCTTACCTTTTGTGACACCATGGATGGACCTGGAGATTATTATGCTAAGTGAAATAAGCCAGGCAGAGAAGGACAAGTATCATATGATCTCACTTTTTGGTGGAATCTAATGAACAAAGTGAACTGAGTAACAGAATAGAGGCAGAGGTGGGGTCACAGGGAGCAGAGGGACAGCTGTCAGAGGGAAGGAGGATGAGGGGATGGGATCAGAGAAGGTGAACAGGTTAGTGAAATTATTTATACATAACACAGAGATACAGATAACAGGACAGCAAATCCCAGAGGAAAGGGTGGGGCATTTAGGGGAGGGGGGCAAAGGGGATATAAATAGGGACACAGGGGTGGGGTGAGGGTGTTATAATTAGTGGGACACTTGAATCCGTGTAGACAGTAAATTAAAATTAATAAAATTTTTTTAAAAAGTAAAAGAAAAAAGGACATGACATAAGCTATTATATATGGACAAAGTCTGAATGTGGCATATGAGCCCACCCAAGATGTATGAATCCCTTCTAATCCACTGGTGTTAACATTGACTCAAACATTAAATGTATAGGAATTATATGGGTTTGTAAGGGGTTGGAATTTAAGCTCAGCTTTTCCACTTTGTGCCTTAGGAGGAATAGAAAATAAAGGGAATCCCCTGTCTACCTTCAGGAGAGTGAAACAGAAAATAAATATGTAGCCCCAAACTTGAATGTTGTGCAAAGTTCAGAGGCAAGTTTAAGATTTTAGACCACTCTCTGGGATCAATTAGATTCTGCTTTGTGATGATAAATCAGGCATGGCTTGACACCATCTGGGCTAGAAGTGACAATGTGGTGTGAACTAGTGCTCTGAGTAGGCTCAGAATATTGTTGCCTGTCTTGGTTTCAATGTTAATAAAAATGACAAAACTCCCAAAGGATTGGTCATCACAGTAATCTCTTGTTCTTTGAGCAATATCTTTCATTGTAGTCGCTAAAAACCCTTTGAAAATACACCCCTGTGAGGTTGTCTGTGCTATCCTCCCATGGGAAATTCATTAATATTATGAGTAATGATTCAAATAAAGAGAATGGTTTATTAAGAATCTTAAGATGTAGACTCAGAGTGGCTTTGGATATCTCCTCGTGTTATAGCATAACTAACTTGTGTCTCCACCCCCTTCCCAATTCATATGTTGAAGTCCTGACACCAACATGATCGTCTTTGGAGACAGCGTTTTTTTGGAGATAATCAAGGTGAATCGAGGTCATGCCAGGGGAGCCCGAATCTGCACACATAGAGAAAAAGCCATGTGAGTACATATGGAGTAGGAACTTAGTCATCTGCAAGCCAGGAAGAGACCTCTCACCAGCAACTGAATTGTCTGGCACCTTGATCTTGGGCTTCCCAGGCTCCAGAACTGTGAGAAATATAGTTATGTTGTTTAAGCTACCCAGGGCTGACTAAAACTCCTAACCTAGGGTTTTCCTAGTTGTGATCTGGGAAACACTGGTGTGTCAGGACTGTTAGTAGGTGTTGGTTTTAACAGCTTTGAGAATGCTGAACAATGTTAACAGCTACTAGAGATCCAAGATGTACATTAGAATATTAAAAGCATCCAGTGCTCTAGAGTGAGGTGCACCTACTAATGTTACATCACAGATTCCTTACTGAGGAATGCTTTGGAAGCATCTGTAGAATTTTGTTTGTTTGTTTGTTTGATTGATACAAGGGCCCAGATGACTGACTCTGCTTCACATTTACTGAACCTCAATATCTAAGTTTGAGGCATGGGCATAAGTATATTTTCAAAGATCATGGGTAATTCTGATGAGTAACTGTAATTATGAACCACTAAAGGCACACAAGCTTTGTTTGGGAACCGAGTTTGGGAACGATTGATCTAGA